>NC_089741.1:74080246-74095246 GCF_040412425.1 Macrobrachium rosenbergii | reverse complement strand
CTCACCATCCTCTCCTCCCCACAACCTAGACATGGCAGCCACGCTCACGGACACACCCTCACCCACAGTTTCACCTCAAAATGGCACGACACCCTCATCATCTGCTACCCCCATCATGACTGCCCCAAGACGACGAGCCAGATCCCTTTCCATCTCTCCCACTGCTTACACACAGGACACGCAAAGACGAAGATTGGACGAGAGCTCTGACACTGACACCGACACTGACATTCAATCACAGACAAACGACGGTTTTACACTTGTGACAAAACGGAAAACCCTCAGGAAAGCACGGAAACAGACAAATACAGAAAAAACAACCACAGATACAAAATCACTGAAAGAATACCCCCCACTCCAGTTCCCCAAATTCAGACCGATCCCAAAGGAGAACCAGACATCGTATGCCGCAGTAGCAGCCTTAGAAAAGAAGCATCCGGGAATACAGATACAGGCACGACCAACCACAGAGGACTTTTCACTATTACACCGCAGACGATAGAAGCAGTTGAGATCCTGAAGCAGGAAGCACAGATACTGGACCCAGCAGAAAGGACACAGAAGGGCATCATTTGTCGATACCCAATAACCCTCCCCATTGACCCCATAAAGAACCTCACCTATGTTCTGGATGCAGTACGGTGTAAGAACAAAGCAGGAGAGCCAACACGAAAAGTGCTGGCAGTTTTCAAAGGAAAGAGACCAGACGAAGTGGTCATCCCAATATGGGGAAAATTCCCCACAGAAGCCTATACACCAGAACCTCTAAGATGTTTCAAATGCCAGCGATTTGGACACCACCAAAAGCAATGTGTGGCACAACACGTAGTCTGCGGTGTCTGCAGCTCAAGACACGACACCAACATCTGTATACAGCGACACAACAATAAAGAAAAAACCAAAGCCAAATGCCCCAACTGCGGGCAAGGACACCATGCGTGGTATAAGGGGTGCCCAACACGGCTCCAGATAATCTGGAAAATGAAAGGACTAACTCAGACGCAACAACACCAGCAACAACTACCCCAGCGACAACCACACCAGCAACAACTACCCCACCGACAACCACAACAACAACAACTACTACCCCTCCGACAACAACACCAGCAACAACCACCTCTCAGACAACTACACCAGCAACAACCACCCCTACAACAATCATACCAGCAACAACTACCTCACCAACAATCCCAACAGCAAGCCCCTCCTACAAGACCTCCACAGCAACACACACACAATGCTACACAACAGATGCAACAACCCCAACAACAAACTGCACCCACACACCAGCCTAAGCAACACAGACAGCAACACAAAACTCTATCACCACCACCCCCCATAAACAAACGAGACCCCAGACTCAAACATAGACACCAAGACGCACGCGTTGACACACAGACTCCATCCACAAATCCCACTCCTTTCTCCACCTACAACACCCCAGTCACAAAAACACCCCTACTTCCAAATCCTACTCCTTTCTCCACCATAAACAACCCATCCAGAAAAACACCCCTACTTACCCACCCGCCCACCCCTACCACCGCACCTTCATCCTCACTTCCTACCCACAGCACCCCAGAATCCCCCTCCAAAAGAAATACAGTCACCATCACTCGTGAGGAATTTAGACGAGAGGTAGCCAGAGTTGTGGAAGCAGTTATAGCACAACTCTTCCCAGAAGTGGACTACACAGCAACACTGAGGAACACAGTTGCAGCTCTGTTATAAATCAATATGGCTGAACAAAATACAAATAATAGAGACAACCAAAACTGCAGGACCACACTACAGAACGATCTCAAAATCCTTCAATGGAACATAAACAGTGCCAACACAAAATATGCCCTCCTGCAATCACAAGTGCTATCAGAAGGGCATGATGTCATCCTCCTACAAGAGACTCTAGTAAGAGAAACGGCCAAATTCACATTCCAGGGATATACAGTGCACAAAACCCCACACACAAATGAAAACAGAGGGCTAATCACTCTTATCAAAGCAACAATTCCCTCTGAACAAACAAGAAATATAGACTGTGGTCAAGGGATAGAAACTCTAAGTGTCCTTATAAGACTAGCAAATACCTCCCTCATTGTGCACAACATATAGGGAGAGCGGTGATGATATGGGATGGTCAAAATGTGAGGGGCCCTCAGCTCTGAGAAATCACGTGAAATCGCGAGATTTGGAACACATGGACTTTGGTTGCAAAACCAACAATATGAAAAGCTGATTATGAGTTTTGGCTATGACGAAGATGTTGTAGCATTACCCTCCTGCAATCTACAAGGTGTCATCAAATGGTTATCATGATTCGGACACTCTAGAATGATTCAACATGATCATCCTCCTAGCAAACCTCTAATTATGAATAACAAAGAAACAAAAGATTCTCACTAACATTAAGTTATATTTTGTGTATATGCATTTATTAGCATTACCTTTACCGTATAAAGCACTTCATAAACCCATCATAGAACCCCATATTACAAAATTAAAATGTGAATATCAAATCTGGAAATATTACAGATGTTTTTCAAAACTAACCACCAAAAGCACAACCACTGAAAAATACCTCAAGAACATTAAAAAGCAAGAAAAACACAAAAAGTTAGATCAAGACATCATCTTGACAGCCGATCTTAACAATAATTCTTCTGATATCTCAGAGCAATCCAGATCCAGTAAAGGTCTATTATGTAGGCAAATGAATCAATTTAGACAAATGAATTTCAGGTTTCTTATTTAAGATAACACAGAAAATAGTTTTAAATTTCCAGAAATTGAGGATGAAAACTAGAAAGAGGCAGTAACTGGAGTGCTTCAAACCCAGTTCAGCAGAGTATGAAAAGAAAGCAGGGTATTTCAAATTTTGTTTTTCTTTTGCAGGATAATTCTTAAACTTTAATATTTAGGTCAACAAATTTCAAGTATTTGAGTTACTTTATGTTTGGTTTTACAAGAGAAATAATTTCAAGTAAATTTTGGTCATTTAAGAATTTGGTGGCAAGGATATTTCAAGTTTAGTTTTTGTTTTGAAAGACTACTATAACATTTATTCTCAGCAAACATCGCAGATTTTCTGTCTGCCATTCACTAAGGAGAGAATAATCTTTTAAGGTGATTATGATTATTTCAATAAAACACTTCGTTTGGTATTTCTGTTTCTGACTTGAAGGTAAATGTCAAATACCATCCCATGAAGCAAATCATCATACAAAGGAAACTTGTAAAGATAAACCTTTGAAGGAGAATAACCCTGCTACATTTACCGGTAAATCAGTGACAGCCAAGGATAAGTTCTAGAGAGCAATTAAAAAAATGAAAACACCCATTTTGAAGGAGAAAACCTTTTCAGTGCAGCCACAAGGGAGATTTTAATGCCCATCACCCGTGTCTACACTCACAGCAACATACAAATGCAGCAGGCAGACACATAAATCTGCTAATGGAAGAATTTCCTGAAGTGAAGCTGCTAAATGACATCAATGAAGCAACACACCTCCAAGGCGGAAGGCTAGACTTGAGCTTCATATCCAAGAATCTACAGGAAAACTGCACATGGAAATTGCACCCAATATTGGCCAGCGATCACTTTGCAACAGAAACTAACATAAGGATACCAAAAATACCTCCACCACCACCTCCTCCAGCAGGTTGGAGACCAGATCTGGCCAACTGGTTAGTATTTGAAAACCATATGACCAGTTGGGCAACACAGTACATACAAGACCCAGCCCAAAACATGAACCAACTGCAAGAGGACTTTGAGAAGAGCCTACACAGTGCAGCAAATGCTTCCATGCCAAAGAGAACCTTTGGTACAAACAAAACCCCCCACAAAGACAGCTGGTACTACAACTCAAGAATAAAGGAAATGAATTCGAGAGTTAACAGAACAAGGAAGCTCTTCAGGAGACAACCCACAGATGAACTACATGCTGTCTTAAGGGATGTAATGAATCATGCAACCCAAACAGCCAGAGAAGTAAAGCGGGAAACCTGGCTGATGTGGTGCTCTGAGACGACCCGTCTAACCCCAATAGCGAAAATATGGTGGTGGTTCAACAAGGTATCAGGAAAGACCAGACCACCACAAGCACATCATCCCAACCCACAGGCAGAAGCAAACAGACTTGCGCAACATTTTGCTGACAGGACCAAAACGGCACATCTGCCACCTGCCACAAGGGAAAGGCAGGTGACATTAGATCCAGGGAGATGGCTAGTTATCAACACAGCGTGCAATGAGCCTGACGTCACTGACACCCCATTCACAATGAATGAGCTTAACAAAGCCCTCCAAAAAGGAAAAACACAGCTCCAGGATCAGACATGATCACATACAGCATGCTGAAAAATATGGGCACAGCAGCCAAGGAAGTACATCTGCACATAATCAACAGAACATACACTGAGCAAGTCAGACCCACACAATGGAATCAACAAAACACACAACCAATTCCCAAACCCAAGGAACCAAACTCCCACAGGCCCATTTCTCTCATCAGCTGCACAGAAAAGACTGCAGAGAGAATGGTACTAAACAGACTTGTATGGAAAACAGGACCACTACATCATCGCCTATATGGTTACAAAGAAGGAATAGGCACACAAGAATGCCTAGCAGATGTAATGGCAACAATAAACAACAGAAAGTCAATTGTAGTTTTTCTCGATTTAGAAAAAGCCTACGAACTAGCCAGCGCCGCCGTCATCCTTGCTACCTTGGTGGACAAAAGAGTTAAGGGTAACCTGTTAGCATGGGTCAAAGGATACATGCAAAACAGACAAGCCAGAGTCACCTTCCAAGGTGCAAGCTCAGATTTTCTCAACTTAGAAAATGGAACACCACAGGGAGGAATACTTAGTCCCTTCCTCTTCAATGTACTAATGGAAAATGTAGCCACAATCACCCTACCCAGAGGAGTGGAAATTTTCATATATGCAGACGATGTGTGCTTAGTGAGCACACACAGGTACAGATCCTACCAAAATATGCAAAATGCAATAACACAAATTGAAAATAGCTGTACAGAGCTTGGTCTAAAAATCAATACAGCAAAAACCAAAGCAATGGCAATTAAACATGACCTAAACCCAAATGAAATACAACTCATGGGTGAACCCATCGAATGGGTAGAAAACTTTTTGTACCTAGGAGCAAATATCAACAAACAACTCTCCCCACGCAAAGAAATAGAAACACTTAAGCAAAAAATCAAATGCAGGCAAAATGCTATGAGAAGAATCACCTCTCTAAAACAAGGAGCAGTATACCATGCCCTCAGAACCTTCTACATACAGACAATAAGGTCAACTGTGGAGTACGCAGCACCTGTCCTTACTTGCCTCACAAACACAGAACAAAAAGCTTCAAGTAATCCAAAACAATGCCTTAAGACTCATCACAGGTGCACCCATGTGGACTAACTTGTGTGTCTTGAGAAATGAAACAAACTTACAATCTCTAACACACAGAATAGATCAGAGAAACACATCCATACTGCTAAAAACCTTGAAAGGTAGCAGAAACTGCCCACTCAAGAGAGAAATCAAGAAAAACATTGAGCTTCATGAGGAACTAGACCCCCCCAAGACATATGCTGGCGACCTCCTAGCAGCCTTAAGGAGAGTAGGGATGCAAAATCAAGCAGCCGCAATCAAGGAAGACACGCCAATCGCAGAGTACAGAGAACAAGCACCCTGGGAGCCTGAACTGTTCAAGATAAACTTTACAGTCCTCCCTGCAAGCAAAGAAGCATGCACTGCTCAACAGCTAAGGCTTGCAGCCCAAGAGGCAATCAGGAAAACTGCAGCCACAAATGAATATTTTACAGATGGATCAGTAGATCTCAGCATCCCAGCAGCAGCAGCAGGAGTCCACTCAACAACCCTCAAAGGATGCTGGAGGCTCTCTGACAATGCCTCCACTCTACAAACTGAACTGATTGCCATTGCAAAAGCTCTAGAAGACTCTCAGCATAGGCAGGGAAACACAACAATTCATACTGACTCAAAAGGAGCACTACAAGCTATAACAAAAGGAAAAGCAAAGGAAAATATCAGACTTCTATCAAGCATATGGGCAATTGCAAGCCTCCACCAAAACAGGAACAGGGAAATAACATTAAACTGGATTCCGAGCCATGTGGGAATCCAAGGAAACGAAGAAGCAGATTCTCTAGCAAAAAGTGGGTTGCTACACACCAACGTTAGTATCAAAATCAGCCCCTCACTCACACAACTGAAAAACAAGGCAGCAGCACACTGCCAACTACAAGAAGAAAGCAAAGTCAGAAGAGCTGTTTTCGGTGGCTCAAAAACCGCCAAATGGTACATAGACACTGTAAACCTAAAACCACACAATATAACCAAAAACATGTCACGGGCCCTAGCAGTCATAATCCATCGGCTAAGGCTAGGATACCTGTGCACATGGCAAAGAATAGTAGACAATCCTCAACCATGCAAGTACTGTGAAACAATCCCAGAAGAACCCCTGGAACACTACCTTCTTGACTGTACAGAAACAGAACAGCTAAGAACAAGTTATGAAGGTAATGAAAGAACAGCTACCCAAATAACAAAGCACATACTGACAAACATCCATGAATTTGCAGGATTCCTATGCTCCTACCCACCACCAAGGTAACTCTAAAGAATCCATACCTTAAACCACCCACTCTCCTTCCTTATTCTTAAATCAGACTCAACAGACTCGACCCAGACAACAAATAAAAATCCATCCCATTCATCTCTAAATGCTGACTTTAGATATCACCCGTCCCCTATCATTCCATCCATCACAATCAACACCCAACAAATACACAAAACACATACAAACACAAGAATTAGGACCGGACAAGGAATATGGCTTTGGATCACCACGAACTAGCATACTAGCTACCTGTGCCTACTACTCAATTCTTCTTTTTTTCCATCTGTTGGCCTCTCCCACTAGCCAACACTCACTGCTATCGTACTTTTATCCTCATCTGATGGGTACCTTAGGGTTCAAAGAGGTTGCAACCTTGCCTGTTAAACCTTTTCATTTCAAATTTTCACCCCCACCAAAATCACTTTCATGTATCATAATAAAGTTTTCATTAACCTACCCATCTCACAGACTCATCATCAACATATAGTTACGGGCTGCTCTAGAAGCAAGAGCCCGTGCTGGCACAAGGCCAGCTAAATCTAAAACAACAACAACTCGTTTCTTCAGACCTTCTGCAACCACGTCCAGAGGATGACCAACGAGCTGGTCGAAACATGTCGACGGTACCTACAATAGAACCTGAACCCAGACGAACGATTTCTGATTGGATATTTTAATAAAAGACTTCCAATATTCCGCACACTGTCCTTTTCCAACATGAATATCGGCCAGTTACTGACTAACATCGCTGAGCCTGAAAAGCGAATCATAAGGAGGATAGAAAAGACAATTATTATTATTATTATTAGTATTATTATTATTATTATTATTATTATTATTATTATTATTATTATTATTATTATTATTATTATTATTATTATTATTATTATTATTCAAAAGATGAACCCTATTCATATGAAACAAGCCTATATGAATAGGGTTCATCTTCTGAATAATAATTCAAGCTCTCAAAGAATTTGGTGTTCATTGGAAAGAGGTAACAGAAGGTAATTGGAAAAATAGAAAGATAAGATTTTTCATTAAGATTAAAAAAAAAATAAATTAATAAGTAGATAGATAAAAATATAAGTAAATTATTAAAATACATGGAGAATTGTTTTATGGTAGTAATGCATTGCATCTTCGCTTGAACTACTGAAGTTCCAGTTGCACAACATCTTCAGAGAGAGTGTTCCACAGTCCAACGGTGTGAGGAATAAAGGAACTTTGAACTGAGAGGTTCGGCAGGCAGGCATTTTCACTGCATATTGGTGCTGCTGTTCAGCAATCCTAGTTGCTCTCGGCAGAAAAAGAGTATCAGGGGTATATAGTGAATGTGAAAGATATATGTTAAAATACAACTTCTGAAAAAATTTGACAAACAAGAGACTATAACTTTCGCGCGGCATTCGCTGACTTTTTCATTAAGTTTCTCAAAAGTAAGATGTGAGTCAAAAGTTGCACCTAGAATAGTCTAAGCTTCAGACTCATCCAGCAGAGTCCCGTCCACCTGAAGTGGAGGATAGCTTGAAAGTCTGTACGAGATCTGCTGATCAGTAGTTTTTCGTATCCTGGAATCCAATATCAGCTTTATATAAAATTCCTTGTTCTCTGAATATTTATTATATGATTATCAACGCCTGATTTCCTTTCCGTTTGACGTCGTTTACAAGTCTTCCTGATGAGAAGAGAACGAATTATTCTTGCATAAATGACATTTCATTTGGTGAATATTAAAAGTTGATGCGGAAAACTTGTACCCTTTTCCTATTCGTGTTTTGAATATCCTACACGAGAAGAAAATCAACATGACACAAAAAAAGTACCCATTCTAGTTTCTGATACGCTTCAGTTTCGTATTAAACAAGTGATTTTTCTGCTGAAAAAGTCAATTAAAACCGAAAACATTCCCTACTATAGTAATCTGTTGTGTATCACAAAATGTGCATCAGATACCTTGTTTAAATGACAAATATTTAGCCTTCAATTTTGTTCCATGATAGTTAAAGTTGCAAATGCTGAAGGCTATTTAAATCCCGGTTTAACAGCAATGAAAATAATCGTCGTCCGATGGAAAATCACTTTTAAAATTATGATCATTCGAGGGATTCTTAAAAAATCGACTGTGGATGAATTGATAATCATAGCAGCAAACTTTAACATTTTTTAGTAATTCCTGTTTGCTTCTTCAGAGAGAAAGGAGTAAATATCTAATACTATTTGTGTGTAGGGCAGACCTTCTCATATCATGTTCTCCATCTTCCTCGATTAAGGTATTTTCGATTATTAGTTATTTTGATCACACGTTTCATGTTATGGAATTTATGTTTGTTCTATAAATCAAGAACAAATAATATTGCATTCATGAAATTAGATGTATTTTTGGTTATACTCATATAAAAATACACTGCTATTTCCTGGTAAAAGTAAAAGCCCACGAAAGGTAAGTGATTCAAAACAACTGTCACTAAAATTTTTATTCACCATTTCAGAAAGTATTTCAGTAATTACAGAAATCAAATGCAATAAATAATAAATTAGAGTTCCATACTAAGCACCAGATAGAAAGAGTGCGGCAGCACATGCGCATAAATACGTTATTAACGTGTACAGTCTGTAATAATAATAATAATAATAATAATAATAATAATAATAATAATAATAATAATAATAATAATAATGGGGCAGGAAAATATCTCTGAGATCGGGAGCATTGAAAATAAGAGTTGTTTCCAAGGCATTTAATTTGCATAGTCTTCTTTCTTCGTCTTATAATTACCTTTTCCTTAGTGCAGCTAATATATCATGCTTCCCGAGATCATTGAAGGATTTTGTGTTGGCGTAGTTTGATTTCCTCTGACGTTTCGACACGCTCTCTGGCGGCCATCTACTGAGAGTTACAAAATGATATTGAGTTAAGATACATGTTACACAATTATATATAGGAGGCAGGTGTTTTATAGCTGACGGGTCGACTAGTGGGATGAATTGTGATTGGTCGAGGTGGCGATATAATGCAAATAAACACTGTATCATCTCGATCATGCTGAAGGACGAACTTGCAAAAATAGCAGTAATCTAGGTGTGATATAATATCCAGTTCGCTTTAGTTATCATGCTGTTTTCAGACAGATGTGACAATTTTTCTTTTTGTTTTGAAGTATTTAACTTGTTTTTATTGATGAAATAATTAACTACATCCAAAAATATGTTATAATTTTAGTGTTTTTTTAACGTCTATTTTGTAGTTCTATGAAATAAAAATAGGATATTTATAGATATTTTTCAATGTTATTATATGAGAGATATCTATACAGATTCCACAAAACAATGACAAATGGTGACATAATGACGTCCATTAAATTTAAAATCTTTGTCTTGATGCAACGGTCATCAGCGCCAAAGTATATAGATATCGTAATATAGCTACTTGCGAACACTTACATTTTATCCTGCTAATGATCATGCATTTCCTTCTCCCCAGGGGATATTCCAGTTTGTTGATATGAAATAGGATTTAGAAGGGAGTCCTAATATCTATGCAAATTCTGCCCACCATTAACATGATAGCAAAGGATAATGGAATTGTTTATACTGTAAGTTACGCTATTGCAATTATACTCGCTGCTTTCATTTACATACACATCGGGCAATGTCAGTCAGGAAGTAGAGTAGTGAACTCAGGAGAGAAATATATTTTTTGTTACAATGTATGTCAACACGTTCACATAATCGGATAACAACATTGCTAAAAAATCATTCTTTTGATAAAAATGTCTTTAGCTAGGACCATTAGAGATTATTTATTCCAACAATGGTATGCTAAATAGTTCAAAGATAATGACAGACGTGCAAAGTAAAAAATTACTCATCTCAGTAACAATAGCTTATTAATAATTATCAATGCCTGTTCTTACTTACTTTGGTAAATGTCTTCAACCCAGAATTTTTTAATATGATAAGTTGTCTATATTCCAGAAAGTATAAAAATAATGGACAACAATACGTTCAAGAATTCGATTTTTTTTAAGAGTAAAACTATTTACTACAGCTCCCTGGTGTTTTCATAAAAATTTCATCAACGGCTACAATTTCTGACTAAAGTCTCATTAATAGTACAACCTGATTTCAGAAGGAAATCGACTGTAAGAATTCCAACTGGTAATACAGTTTTCTTTTATAATCATGCTTCTTTCTTTTGTAAGTTAGTTGCATAATGTTGTTCTCATTTGTATTTGCTTGGCTTCAGGCTGACAATCAGCCATTCGCAGGAGCATGAACGTTACTCGTGAGGCCGAACTACTATAAGAGAGCGAGAGTGAACCTCCGAAAATAGCCCAGTGACTAAATGGGTCACTAATGTGCAAGTATCATCATCCAAAGAGAATGTTTTGTAAGGGAGTTCTGATGGAGCGAAAAGAAACTCCCTTAAAGGAAACTCCCTTAAAGGAATCATTCTTGGTATGTTTCGAGCAAACAGGAATTCGAGGAACAGTTTTTTTTTTTTTAGGGATTGCTCTAGAATATCATATTTTCCAATCAGGCAGGCTATTTACATTATATTTTTTCCTATTACAACAATTAAGTGACATTAATGTCTCAGAAAGAATCATTAAATCCAATGTAATTCCCTTAAATAACTTTTTCCAAATGATACACAATCCAAATATACTCACATTGTCTCATTAAGGAGACAATTAGCACATCATTTCCTCGTGGGAGCTAATATATATATTTCAATGATAATTTTGAACTGTATTAAAGGGAGTTTTTTTTTCAAAAAGCCTTCCACGACCTTTACAATATAAGAAGATTACCTCCTAACCCTAAGTGAAACAATAAAGGTAAATGTTAGTCCTACTTGGTAGCAGGGCTGGCTTTAACTTGATGGGGATGATTCGCACCCAGGGAATATGAGTATTTCGAAGTGATGCCATTAGTACATATCACACCTAAAAACTACTTATATATATTATAATGATATGTCTTATAATATGTATGTTTTCTGTAAATTTAATATGTTTTCTGTAAAATTTTGATATATTCTCTCTTGTATTTGTCATGTGTTGGTTGGTCTCTCCCTCTCTCTCTCTTTCTCTCTCTCTCTCTCTCTCTCTCTCTCTCTCTCTCTCTTCCTTCAGAAGAAGGTGAAATTTTATAAATATTTGTGGTTGCTTGTAATATTGTTCCCTATTTAAAATCTGATCATAGGAAAAGTGTATTAGGAGTGTAACAGGCGCCTCTTAGAAAGTGTGTTTTTGTGAAATTTACAGAGGTTCTCACAAGCTTGTGAAAGGTAAAGTGGATTTTACTTATTTTTACCATGGTAAAATAAGAACCAGTGGATAGATTTTGCCTTAGTGAAATTATTGTTGATAAATCTTTTGTGCATTTTGTGTGTTCTTGTTTTTGCATTTTTTGTGTGTTCTTGTGTTTGTTCATTTTACTGTGTTTTCTTGTGATTACAATTTCATAATTTTACCCAAACTCTTGTGTTGGTGATTTAACATTTATTTGCTTAACATTTTACATATTTTTATACTTTAACATTGCATACTTGATTTGATTTACATTTGTTAAGACTTCCTTTTCAAATCTTTAGTAATTCTTAATAGTTTGAATTTTGCTTAGTTAACGTAATTTCTTGATAAATTAAAGTTTTGTGAAATAATCTTGTTTAAGAATTAATTAAATCTTTTGTTGTTTTCAAGTAATGGTAAATTTTTCAGATTACGAATTCTAATTATAAATTTTGAAGTTAAAAATAAATTTTTGTATTTAAAATTATTGAACAGTGTTTCATTTGTTGACTACCAGTGAACAGGGTTGTTTGTGTGTGCATAAGGCAAAGTGATAAACATGTTTTGTTCTCCTTCAATTTACTGAAGTGAAATAAGACCAGAAATACAATTATAGTTGTTTGATGGAGTGAAGCCCTTTTTATATAGTATATTTTAATACCTCACACATAACTTGATAAACTTAGTTTGATTTTTCAGATGATAAGCAAGTTTTAAGGGATCACTGTTACCTTTAGAGTGTTCAGTCATGATTTTATCATTATGAGGGTTCTGGCATCTGGCTGAAGTGAGGTAAATTTTTGGATCTTGTGACTAGTTGTGTCATAACCAGGTACTTGGTACACTTCGTAATAATATATACATGTGTATATGTATATATATATATATATATATATATATATATATATATATATATATATATATATATATATATATATATATATGTATGTATAATTAGTACACTAAAATTAAGTGACAAGTATTAAAATACACAATACAAGTTACATTAAAACAGAGAGCTAAAAATATGAATAAGGACGAACCGTTGAGTGTGCAGGCAGAGGAAGGACTGGCCAAAAACGTAAACAGTTTACGAGAGATAAAGAGATGCAGACATGGAATGGGTGTTCATTGAGAGACCAGTTTTTTTTTTTTTTTATTAAACAATGATTTATTAATTGCTAAGAGCTTATGATTGGAGGCTCTGCCCAAAGCCTTAAAGCCTTTATACTGAATGGAATATTTGCATTTATCGGTATGATCTCTGATGTTAGAAAATTCGTGATTTGAAAGTTTAGTGACAGTTCTATAGCTGACAGCTCTATGACTGTCGATTCGGTCCTTAAGTAACCTATGTGTCGATCCAATATAGGTTCCTCGATTACATCAACACATAGGTTACTTAAGGTCCAAATCGACAGTCATAGAGCTGTCAACCATAAATCTGGCACTAAACTTTCAAATCCCGAATTTTCCAACATCGGGGATCATACCGGTAAATGCAAATATTCCATCCACTAAATACACACACACACACACACACACACACACACACACACACACACACACACACACACACACACACATATATATATATATATATATATATATATATATATATATATATATATATATATATATGTGTGTGTGTGTGTGTGTGTGTGTGTGTGTGTGTATTTATATATATATTCTTCGGCAGGTCAGAAATCTTTATTTTGTTCTAATTCCCTTGTCTTTGAAAAGCTGAGAGAACAGAAACTGCAGATTGCAGACAAGAGTCAGGCTGGACTACCATACCTTTTATCTCTTCTAGGAATTCCATCTGTTGGGCCTTCTCGGAATTTTCATCTGCATGAAAAGTGAGAATGATTGACGGATGGCAGACGTAAATTCTTTTTTTTGCTTGATTTTATTCGCTTTGTAAAAATTTTCATATTTTTTTTTTACATTTTTTGTGGAAATTAATAAACAACCTCTTGTCAATCGATAGATGTACGTAAATAGGAATATCTTGCTCCATTTGAGAATATAAGAAAACTTCATTGTTAACGCTAATACCGGTAAAATGGACGTTATAGTGACAACAATGGGACTAAAGGCAGCGATGAAAAATCTTGTTCCATAAAATGGGGATAAAATGAGATCCTTTTCTCGTACTGTTAAAAATACTCTTAAAAGCCTTGAGCTTTGTAAAGACTTCGGTTCCCCTTTGTGATCTGTGACGCTGTCGTTATTCCGACACGAGTCACTGCGAATATTACTGTAGGAAACAAGACACAGTTAAAAATCTTCATAGTAGATGCGAGCATTAACAGGTGATATCAAAGTAAATTGGATTATGATTTCCCATGGGTTTAAAAAAGGTCCTAACCTAAATTCCTTTTCCTCAGAGTAGTTGATTGCATATGGGTGTGATATTCACAATACTAATATTAGAAAATAGCTCTGCTAATCATCGTGATCTCAGATTACCTCGTGACACCCAATCAAATTCCGACAACGAATTCATGGAATCAGTAGCATTTCCTCATATCTTAGTCCCTCCTAAGTGAGTATTCAAGGATATGAAATTACTGTAGACACTTTATTCTAACTGAAGATCTAAAGATCATTGCGAAAATAGCAAAACCTGAAATATGTCAATAAACTGAAGCAAAACTATCGAAAATATAGTGAATGAAAAGTACAGTAATTGCCCTTATCCAGATATCAAGTTTTCTAATCAATCAGTTCATGTAAAATATAATTTGGTTCCAGTGATGAGATTTTCAGGATGATATAATCGGATCTTTAGAAGAAATGAATAAAATAAGTTTTCAGTTTATCTTTCAAGATTTTTAGGCTCAAATTTTTCCGAGCAAAATTTCCACATAGAAGTTTAACCTAAATGTTTTATATACCACTGAGATTATGAATATATGTTTTTTTGTGGTAGCACACAGGATGCAAACACACAAACACACACAAATATATATATATATATATATATATATATATATATATATATATATATATATATATATATATATATATACA
>NC_089741.1:74022746-74077746 GCF_040412425.1 Macrobrachium rosenbergii | reverse complement strand
GATATTTGGCCGGTTTTCACAGAATATTAATGTTGTTTGATTCGTTGTGAAAGCGATTTCCCAGTTTGTCCATAATATATTTTATCACACTTTTTACAAGGAATTTCATAGATGCAGCCAGAAACATCTCTAGGAGAAAGTTTTTATTACTAAACTCTTAACATGAACATTATTGAAAGCAACATTTATGTTAAAAGCTTCAAAATTCTAGGAACTTGTAAAAACCTTTTATCATACGGTAATTTGAGAATATTATGCCTGCTGAATTCAAGTTTGTTATCAGTTAAATAAAATGTTTACCTGGCTCTTTTTCATATAATATCTACAAAGGTCCTTGGGTATTTAAGTTTCAAAGCAATATCATAAATAATTTTGATCTCATCATCAATGAACTGCGGGCTACAAACGCGTAAAGCCCTTAAGAACATTCCAGAAAAGACAGAGAATTTAACATTTTGATGATGATTGGAATAATAATGAACAAAAGAGGAAATATTAGTTGATTTTTGAAAGACCAAAAAGGTAAAATTTCTATCATGTCAATGGGCAGTTACATCAAGAAAATTCAAATTACAAATTCTTCCTTCCTCTACCGTAAATTTATAGAAGGGACTAAATTATTTAGTCAGAAATTCCTGGAGATTTTCGTGAACTGGCCAGATACAGAAAATATCATCCACATACCTATGCCATATAACTTTTCGGTGCAAAATTTTTGGTAAAAATTTTGTCTCAAAAAATTCCTTGTAAATATTGCTAAGGACAGGAGATAAGGGATTACCCATAGCCATGCCGAACTTTTGTAAAAAAAAAAAAAAATCCCCACCAAACAAAATTTACTATCTTTGATACATAACCTTATAAGATTAGTGAGGTTTCCTACAGTTAAAGGAATATCATAACTTCTAATTCTTCCTCTAAAAATTCCAGCAAATCATCTACAGGCACTTTTGTAAATAAAGAGACATTAAAACTAACCATAGTAAAATCAAATTTCAAATTCAGACTATTCAATTTGTCTATAAAGTCGACATTATTTTTTACATTCGTATTAGAAGTATTTCCTACCAAAGGTGTAAGAATTTTTACAAACCTTTTAGACAAATTATACGAAACTGAGCCTGCTGAACCAATGATTGGTCTAATAAGGTTATTGATTTTGTGTGTCTTGACTAAACCGTAGAGATATGGTAGAGAGGAGCACTGAGTGGTAAACTGTTTAATTAAATGGTCAGAGCCCTTTAAAATGGATTTAATTTGTTTGCTAAAATGAGAGTTAGCTGCCTGTGGAGGATCTGACCTTAGTTTCGTTTGAGTATCACTATCGTTCAATAATGCCATTATTTTATTTACATAGTCCCTTTTACTCATAATTATCACTGTGTTAGACGTATCTGCCTTTGTTACTTGCAATGTTTCGTCTTTTTTAAGGTTTTTTAGGACTGGAGAAATCTTACGGGAGCATTTGGGGAAGAAGGCTTGGCCATTGCACCATACACAATACCTTTACAAATATTGATGTCATCAGGACATAAATTATGACAATTTTTCCAAATAACAAAATGATATTGAAATACCGACATAGTCCAGGTTACCGTCAGAAACACCAAAACTTAATCTGTATTCCAAAGCTGCTGTCGTAGTACTATCCACTGGTTTTTCTGATAAATTAACCATAAAATTCACGTTGGCATGTTTAGTCCAGTCGCTTTCAGCAACAAGGTTCTTCAGCTTGAATTGAAGCTTCCTTTCCAGATGGTTGCAACACCTTCTTAATTTACCATAGCAATAATCTAGCATCTGATTCTTCCACTCTCAAGGAACAATCTGATTAAAACCATACCGTCTGCTTCTAAGGTTACTAAAAGCATCTTCTACTTCCACTTTTGTGATTTCAATGTGTTTTTGAAGTATGATCCTTTGAACCTCGTCGAAAGGCCGTTCTGCTAAATGAAGAATCCTCCTTGGTAAAATCGACTTGGGCATCACTTTCTCACCCATACAATTCCGTAGGAAGTTAAGTCGAAGTTTAAGGCTCTGAAAATTCACAGAGAAGGTGTAGAAGTTGCGAGTGGTTTCCATTATGCCTAAGAAATCACAGTAGATGCACAAAACTTCATTGAATAAGCGAATCCCACAGGAAAATAACAGGCAGAAGTTCAGTACCAAGCACTTTTGCGTTTATTAACACATCGTCTGGGCACAAATGAGACACAGATGAAAAGAAGGTTACAAAGTAAACAAAAAGAACATCCCTGAGTGACGTGTCAGTGACGTCAATAGTCTGGGTGGAGTTTCTCGCAATCTGCGCCATCCAGGCAGTGCATTTGAAATTGGGGGCGTGCGTCATATCTTTTGTTTCTTTTTTTCTTTAATATAGCAATCGGCAGTTCACATCGGCGTTTAGGGTTTAATATAGGGAGTATTCTATTGTTGTATTATCTCTGGGGGCTTTGATAATTGGGTAGTAATTCATTTGACATTTGTTGAATTACTGTGTGTAAACATTTCTTACACAAGTGTGTATGTATTTCTTACATTTTTTAAAACTTTTTATTTTAATTTTATAATTACACATGCACACGTGTTGTTTTGAGTGCATACATGCATGTATGAAAAGGTAGAAGATGTTGCTGTGAGTTTACTCTGCAGTCCTTTTTTGCCCTGATGACTGGCGAGCCCGCTTCTTCAAGGTTTTGGCGTTCAGCGTTTTTTTTTTTTTTCTGTAGGCTTCAGCAGGCCTTGGTTGGGGTGATAGGGGGAGTGAGGTGCTGCACTAAGGGGGTGAGGGACGAATTCTCTCTCTCTCTCTCTCTCTCTCTCTCTCTCTCTCTCTCGTCTGTTTGCTTGAGTCCCGTTTTCTTTTTGTGACGGTAGATTCCCATTCTCTTTACTTGAGTGGAGAGGGAGTGTTTTTTTTTTTTTTTTTTTTTTTTGTCGTTTGCCCTAGAAGACGTGAAGTCATGTTGACTGACGTTGCGATCAGCTGAGCCCGCCCATTTTTTTTCCCCATGGGACTTTGTATTTAATTGTTGGGTTAGTTAATTTTGAATTGAATTTTGGGGTTTAATTTAATTATGGGTTTAATTCATTTTGAATTTAATTTTGGGTTTAATTAGTTTTGTTTTTAATTGTGGTTTTAGTTAATGTTGGATTTAATTACAAGGTTTAATTAACTTTGGATTTAATGGTGGGTTGGATTAGTACTTTCTTTTGAGTTTTGGGGACTGATTGTTAGAGTAAAGGGAATTAACATTCTGGGTTTCTTGTTGTATGGGAATTCTTTCAGGGGAAATTGTTTTTTCTGGGTTTTTTTCTTTAAGGGGTGTCCTTTCGCGGGACTTGGGGAAATTTTGCATTTGTGATCAGCCAAGAATAAGTTAACGGATTTATTTACGAAGAAGAAAATTGCAAAAATAAGGAGAGGAAATAATGATCAGAGATTCCTTAGGTCAGCCTATGGTTGCGTAGAACGCAGTCATTCTGCCATTTGAAGGATTTTGTTGAAATTCAGAATAGCCAAAGATCGATGGTTGGCTTGAGTTCTCGGACCCCACGGGTTTGTTGCTTTAATTACAATATGCAGGGACACATTAAGAGATTTTGCTTTGTTAAATATTGTGGCAGTTGTAAGAGTTATGGTCATCCTTGGCGGGCCTGTCTGTCTTGGAGACAGTATAATGGTAGATCTGCATTTCAGTATTCTGGTAACTCAGATAAGTATGTTCCTCACGCAAATTTTTCGAGGGGATCTTGTGATCGGCGGACATAAGACTGATCAGTTGTAAGGGAAAACTGGATGGGTGTTTCTTGGGATATAGGACTTCTGGGGGAACCCTCAGGGTCGAAGCCAGTTATATTTGAGTCTGTGCATGGCACCTCTATTAATTTGATGAATTATGAGTTGTTCCGATCGATGTTTTCCGATTGATCTTTGAGACCTGCTAAAGAGACGGTATGTGATGTTCGAGCAAATAGGTTACGAATTTTGGGGTATATAGATGTAGATCTGTTTCTTGGGGGTAGAAATTGCGAGGGGACGGGTGTGAGTGTGGTGGATGAGGATGGATCGGATGTACATGAGGATCTGTGGGTGGATGCTGAGGTGTCAGGCGATAGGAAGTGTTATAAGGGGGTTTTGGTGGATGATATTGGTACTTGGTTGTGGTATGGTTGCTATAGTGAAAGTTCGAGAGAAAGGAATGCATAAATCCAGATAGATGTGTGTGAATGAATGTAGCGAGAAGCTGAAGGGGCTAGTGTGTATGGGTTCTATAAACAATGTGTCGAGTTCGGAGGACACTTGGGTGGAATTGCTAAACTGTAATGATTAAGTTCGCAATTATCAGAAAGGTACTTATGCAATCGACTTTGTTGACTGGGTCGATGAAGATAAGTCTGTGACTATTATTGGTGATTTTTGTAGTTTTTCAGAGGCATATTTACAGGCTAGGCGGCAGGTTTTTGAGGGTCATTTAGCCAATGCTGATTATAAAAAACATGCTGAGGATGTAGATGTTCTGGCCAAGTTTGCTGATATTGTCACACTTAAAGGAGGACAAGTTAGGATTAACAAATGTGTTAGAACAAAAGGTTCAGTTGGAGGACAAAACTAAGCCTATTTTTGTTAATTCAAATAGAATTCATTTTAAGATTAGAGAACAGGTAGAGCAAGGAGTTAATAAGTGGGAGGAAGAAGGCATTGTTAGACCCAGTTCCTCGCCTTTTAATTTCCCGCTGTTGGCAGTCCCTAAGGAGGAATGTTCAGTCCGAGTCAGTGTGGACTTCAGGAAGTTGGACGAGAGAACCATTCCTGATAGTTACCCTATGGCGTGTTTGCCAGTTTTATTTGTTGAGATCGGGGGCAAGAATATTTATTCCTCAATTGATCTGATGCAAAGGTATTTGCAAGTACTGCTTAGAGAGGAGAATCGAGAATACACGGCTTTCTCTTTGCCAAAGGGACAGTGTGAGTTTACTTGGATGCCATTTGGTCTATCAGGCAGTCCAATGACTTTTACTAGGCTAGTGAATATTGTTTTGCATGGTTTGTTAGGGAAGTCCATATTCCTTTACGTGGACGATATCCTAGCTGACACTGATTCAGTAGAGGAACATTTAGAGATTCTTAGTGAGGTTTTTTAGGAGGCTTAGGTTAGCAGGTGTGAAGATAAAATTAGCTAATTGTAATTTTCTCCAGAAGCAGATAGTATATTTGGGCTATGTCATTTCTAAAGAGGGTGCTAGAGTGAATGATGATAAAGTTAAGGGAATTGTCGATTTTGCTACTCCCAAGAATAAGAAGCAGATTCAGTCATTCTTATGCATGGCTGGATTTTTCTGTAGATTTGTGAAGGGTTTTTATGTTCTGGCATCTCCCTTGACAGATGTCCTGAGGGATGATGTGCAGTTTGTATGGGGAGATGGACAGCAGGAAGTTTTTCAGTAGATTAAGGATGCCTTAGTGAATCCCCCAGTGTTAAAGTTTCCTGATTTGGAAGGTCCTTTCACACTGGTAACGGACGCTAGTTATGATGGTACAGGGGCGTGCCTCATGCAGAAGTTTGATGGAAGACTTCATCCAATTGCATTTTACAGTAGGAAGTTTAAGACACGAGGTAGTAATGATCGGTTATGGTCGGTAGTAGACAAAGAAGCCTTTGCCGCAGTTTCTAGCTTAATACATTTTAAGATGCTCCTTATGAGCAATCAAGTAGAGGTTATGACGGATCATAAGCCATTGTTAGATCTTTTTAATAAGCCGGATCTTTCCCCAAAAAGAGCTCGATGGTATCTGACAATCAGGGATTTTGATGCCAAGCTTAGGTATATAGAGGAGTATTTTGTAGCAGACGCCCTTAGTAGAAGTTTTTCTGATGCAGATGGTACTCATGTATGTTATGTATCTAGAGATTGCATAGACTGGGATATTAGTTTAGTAGAAGCTAAACAGGATGAAGATGAGATTCTGGGAGACAAAAAAGCCTTTCTTAGAGGGGAATTAGTTAGGAAGGGTTATAAGCTGCTTTTTCCAGGGCTTGAATTAGAGGGTAATTTGTTAGTTAGGAAAATTAGATACAGACTGAGGAATAGTGAGGATAAGGGTGATACAACGCAAATTGTTTTTCCTAGGAGTTTAGTACCTACAGTGATAGATATTGTTCACCGTAGGTCTGGCAGTCCGCATTTGAGGATTGAGAAAACATATCAGAATATACGGGGACAACTCTTTTGGAAGAATATGCCCACGTCAGTAGAAGACTTTGTGAGAAGTTGTTCAGTCTGTAATGCGCGTAAGCCATCAAGGGTCGTTTCTTGTAAATTGTGTTCATTCCCGATTCCTAGTAGACCTTTCGCCCGGATCCACACGGATCTTTTGAGCAATTTCTGTGAATCTAGTTATGGCCATAGGCACCTGTTGGTGGTTGTTGATGAATTACCTAAGTTCGCAGAGATTTTTCCACTGAAGCATAAAACAGCGGAAGAGGTGGCAGTCGTATTCTTTAATTTGTATATTTGTCTTTATGGAGTTCCTGAGGTTCTGATTACAGATAATGGGAGAGAATTTGTGAACAAGACATTAGAGTGTCTTGTGGATGTAATGAGTGTTCAGAAGATCACTATTACTTTCTATAGACCAGAAGCTAATGGGCTACATGAACGAGCGAATAGGAAGGTCAGTTAAGCTCTTTGAATGACTGTTTGGGGAAGTAATGTAAATTGGGATCAGTATATTCCACAAGCGCAACATAGTATAAATACAATGAGGAACTATTTGGTTACCCACCGAGAGGTGCGTTCGATTTGTTGCCTATTCCATCAGGTGATGAAACTATCAGGGCACTGGTTTCCACGGCTAAAGAGAGATATGTGTAGCTTGCTAGGAGTCTTGAGGTGAAAACTCAGGGCATGGTAGATAGGAGCAATGCAAAGACAGATAGAGTTAAAGTGTCTGTGGGAGATAGGGTTTTTGTGAAAATAAATGTCAGGAATTAGTTGAACTATAAGCTAGGTCCTAAATTTGAAAGTCCTTTTCGTGTTGTAGATGTAAAGAAGGGGAATAGATTTGTTGTTCTAGATGAGAAGACGGGGTTTTCTCGGTTGACACATATATATACCTAAAATTAAAAAGACAGGTTAATGGGAATCGCATGGGTTAATTCCTGGATTGTACTGTGGTTATGATCATTTTTTCTTTCTTTTTTCTCTCTCTTCGTTTTTTAATAAGTTTTAAATGGGCGTGACTTGTAGTTTTTTTTTTTTTTTTTACTGGGAAGGATGTTGGCCCTTAAAGTTATACAAATCTGTACTTGTCAGAGTTCTGTTTTTTTTTTATTTTTTTTCTTATGTGTTGCAATACTTAGTTGAAATTAAGTGCGGGATACCATAGGGTTTTATAGATGTATGAATTTCTTTTTTGTTTTTTTTTTTTCTCTTCCCCATTTCGAGATCGGGTATCTTAGAGATTCTTTCTTTTGTTTTTTATGCTGAAGTCTCGCATTCACATGATTTGGGGATCGTGGCATGGGCTAATTTCGTAGTGAGTTATTATGTGTGTTATTATGTAAGAATATTATGATGTGTAGTTGTCGTGTGATGCAATATCTTTGAGTATAGAGTTTCAGAATAAAGCTCTGTTACATAGGATTTTTTTTTTTTTTTTTTTGGGGTTGTTAATTTGTACATCTGACGGAATATGTCTGATATGTTACAGGTTTGGGCAAACCAGTTAGGGTTTAGGATAGCATTAGGAACACTTTAATATGATTTCCAAGTTTAGTTTTTTCGGTTCTCTTTTAGAATTAAGAGGGCTGTGCTATTGGTAATTGTAGTTGTTATGATCATAGGAGCGATTGCTGGTGTGTCAATTGCTATTTTGCTGAGAACTGAGCAGGTATCGACAGTATTTGATAACCAGGGTAAAACTTTGATGGCTTTGGGAGATATTTTACCTCTCGGATGTTTAGAATTGCCTTTAATGAATTCAGTATATTGGTAGGGTTCTCAGATAATTTTTACTGGGAGGAATTTGTATAGGTAGTATCTTGAAGTTAGTGTACCTGATAGTGGGTTGATTGTGAAAATTCCAGTTAGCAACTTGGAATTGTTTTAATGATTCAGTAATAGTATGGCATAGTGAGTAGACTAGGTACCTTTTAGGTTGACTGTCGTCATGACCAACTTACGTTATACGCCACTTCCTCACTGCAGAGCCTTTGAATGACTTCTGTGAACCTCAGCTGATACAATTTAGATATAGGGGCCGTCTACGGTACGCCTGCAGGTTTCCACGCCTGGACCTTCATGAGAGGATCCAGGATTTTTTGAAGAGATGTAGGGCAGAACATCTACAAATTACCGTCATTGCTGGGAGACATCTGTTTGGCGGAAAAGATTCATGGGCGCTGCATTAAGCATGAGTTTGCGCAGTCACAGGCTGTTCAGCGTAGTGGAATCACCAGGAATTCAAAATGTGAAGAGAAACATGTCCTGTCGGTGTACTTCCACTGCAGATGCATTTGTGTCTACATTGTAGGTTTGCACAGTTGGAGACAGAGAGCTGTTTGGTCATGATTTAAGGTCATGGAGGCAGCATGATCGAATATTGACCCTGGGTCGTCACATTTCCAGAAGAAATGATGGTGCGAGTGCATATGTGCGTTGTACTCCTGATTGGTATAATACCAGAGGAACAGTGACTCACAGCCGGACTTTGGTTTTGGTGGCTGGTGTGTATGTGCTGCCTTGTGAGTGTTTAAAGATCACCACCGTGACAATACCTTATCTGGGCCATAGGAAAGTGAGTACAATAATTCATGAACACATACTTTTCCAGACATTTTTGTGGAAAGACCTAACAGTGCTGCAGCGAACCCCCCGCTGTGTGTCCCTTATGCATTTTCTGTTTTGAGTATGTATGTCTTGTAACATCATTTCAGGTTTTAATATATGATATGTTTCTTTCAACAGGAATTCTGGTTTCGTCCTGAGAGGACGAATATTTGGAAGAGGTGTTTACTCTTTACATACCATATGACATTTATTGTGACCTTATTACTTTATTTGGTGACCAGGGTGTTAGTCACTAGTATCAGCTGGTTTAGAATCGATAACCAGAATGTTTGTGTATCAGATTTCCTCTAGTAATGATTTCCAATTATAGGGGGTGGAATTCACTCCATTTCATGATTGTAGCTTTTGCTGAGTCACTTTCGATAAAGTTGTAAATAAAGTCTAGTTTTGTACCTCAGTGTTTAATTCCAGTAGGTCTTTGCTTAAGAATAGATTCAGTGAGAGAAGTCGACAAAGGAAATTGGAATTTGCTGACCCATGGAGCCACGGCTACCAGAGACATCTTAGGAGAGTAAGATGTTCGATCCTGTTCTTAAAACAGGTAGAGTAATAAAAGATGACCCTATTTGACCTGGGGATAGGGTCATTTAACACACACACACGTACACACATACACATTCACACACACGCATTATATATATATATATATATATATATATATATATATATATATATATATATATATATATATATATATATATATATATATATATATATATATATATATATATATATATATATATATATATATATATATATATATATATATATATATATATATATATATATATATATATATATATATACAGGGTATATATGTGTGCCGTCTGGATTTATGGAGAGTGTTGAGGAGAACAATTTTAATGTATAAACGAGTACAGTCACAATTAGTTTCACAATAAGTAGATTTTAGTAAATAGATATATTACGCCATATCTAATTTAACGGACAGTGTTCATATCGCTTCATCTAACCTTACATACTTACACATTCTAATAACTGAATGAAATATACACATATCAGTTTGCAGCAGTAATTGAATTCGATGACTTTTACACACGTAACTTCACAGATTATCCGTTAATTGCTTGGTGACTTCTAAAAAATCTGATGCATGTATATGGTGATCAAAGAATACTTTTAAAAGTTTACATATATCATTAAAAATTTTAGTGCATGAAAAATGAAAAATCTTTTATGAGAGGGAGAAGGTCTTGGTCACTCGAATTAAGCTATTCTAAACCAGCAGTAACAGGCACACCATAAAGTACAGTGTCAAGTGGATGAGAGGAACCTTTCTAAGTATTATCCAGAAATTAGGTCCACCATTTATATCCTATATGACAGTGATCAAGGAAATCTATCAAAGTTAATGGTGCGGTTAACAAATAAAGGAAAGTCAAAGCTAGACTTTCAGATAAGCAAGGGAAAACGTTTGAATGATAATTGCCTCTGTATAAATAGGTATATATGTATCTTGCTGATTTATAGAGTGTACATACCTCTATGTATTTTTATGTTGCAATGTACATACAATATGTACATTTTGAAGGACAAAACATTATCTTTTTTAGTCACAATTTTCTTAATCAAACATTAGTTTGGAAATTATTAACTTCTCTGTATTACCATACGTCCATATTTAAGCAGGAACAAATATAGAAATAAAAAAGAAACAAACGGGATGAAAGTGGCTTGAATATAAAAATGGAGCTGAGTGAGAAGTAGTGGAAGTGAATGTAAAAAGAAATGAAATGGATCGTACTTTTCGTGGTGTAATTTTATTGAGCTTTCAAGACAACCTCGGGTTGCCAATGAGATAGCTGAGGCAGCTTATGAGGGTGTGAAGGAAATCTTGCTCCCCACTGGTGATAACCAAAAGTGGTGGTCTACCCTAAAGTCATCTCTCTTTGGACTTTTTTTTTAGCATGCCTCCCCTTATAGGAGCTGATGGAACTGATTCATATTGCCCTGAACAGAAGACAGAACTTTTGGCTCAAGTCTTTGTGAGCAAACAGTGGGTGAGTCTTGCTTGCCAGGGCCTAATTTGCGTTCAATGGCTTTCAGATATAAAGAAGTCAATAGTTTGCTTCTGGGTCTTGATAGTTATGGCGGCATGGGACCTAAAGGGATCCTTACCATCTTAAGAAAAATTGTGTTCCTAACATTACTACTATTTTCAGAAAGTTCGTTAGACTTGCAGGTTTTCCTTCTGTTTGGAAGAAAGGAAACATTCCTGCATTACCTAAGGACTAAGTCTGTCCTCATGCCCCTTAGAATATGGGCCAGTTTCAATTACCCCTGTTTTTCCTTAGGGTTCTGAGTTTGGGTTTTGTGATGCACTATGGTCAATATCAACCGTTTTGCAGTTTGCTGTAGGTGAGGATGCAGAATCATCATGGCTGGTTTAGATTTTAGGGTAGCATCTGTGTGAATCATAAAGCACCCTATCTGCGAGGTAGATTATAGAGAATTGGTGGATTGTTTATTAAGATTTTAAATTAATTTTTGATAAGGTAGCACCTCAATGGTTAGTGTTGATGGCCAGTACAATAACTTTAGTAATGTCATTTCAGGGGTTCCTCAAGGTAGTGTTCTTGGACCTTGGCTATGAAGTATCTTTATTGGCGATATATGGCAAAGTTTCAAGAACAAATTGGTTGCATATGCTAATGATGTTACTCTTCTGGTTGTTGTTATTTCTCTGTGCCTTAGGTCTGTGGTTGCAAAATCCCTGAATAGAGACCTGGCACATATTCTTGAGTGGAGCATGCTTTGAGGCATGAAGGTTAATTCTTCTAAAACTCAAAGTATTATAGTTAGTCGGTCTGGAACACTACTATACATTTTAATGGTACTGTTTTATTATCAGTGACTCTTGTCAAATTTTAGGTGAAACTTTTGATAAGAAATTGCCTTTTGAGAGGCTTCGTTTGTTGCTCAAAAAGTTGGCATCGTGCAGAAATGTTTTGTAATGAACCTATTTCATCTTATTGTTTTAACTCTCTTCTTCTTCCATGTTTGTAGTAATGTTCTCCACTGTGGTCTTCCGGTGCTGACTCTTATCTCAAACTCTTGGATAAAGTTGTATTTATCAGACAAATTTATTTTGTCAAACCTTATTGTTGACATGTGGCACGAAATATATTACAACAGACATCGTCTGCATTCTTATTTGCCCTACCAAGGTGTTTTTTCTCGCAATACTAGGCAGGTTGCTGCTGCGAATAGCGTGTCGTTTTATTCTGGCTTTAACTGAAATGTAGTAAAGTTTACCTAATGCAGTTGTGGAATAATCTGATCTCCAAAGGTTCGAACGAGGAGCAAATTCATTCAGGTGTATCGATGTTATTTTCTGTTCCCTCGTATTTATTTATATATTACTTTTTCCTATAAATTGCCTCTCTCTCCCTTTAGAACCTTCTCGGGTTTATAGTCTTATGACTCTGTCCATGCGGTTTTTCAGATGAAATTAAAAAAAAAAAAAAACGAAAAATATTTCAGAGGAAACGGAAAAAGTCGGGCGGAAAGTCCTTCATCAAATACGCGGTTGATGATTGACATTAATTAGAAATTCTTGCACGATCTAGATATCTCACATTTATTTCTTTTCCAGGGATAAAGTAGATGTATTGACGATATGGTGTTGTTGACTAACTTAGCTATTGGTCTGCAAAAATTAACAAAGTCTGTATATAAATTAATCTAATAATCAATAAAATGGTAATTATTTCCAGTAAAAAGTTGAATATAGGTATATGGCATATATAATTACGAATAATAATTATAAAAAACGTATAACCTGTGTAAAAATGCAAATTTTTACTGATTTCAGGCTATTGTAAGAAAAAACAATTTCGTGAGCACTGGTGACAATATTTTCATGAATAATTTTTTGTATATACCCAATAATTTCCAGGATTAGAGATAAAAAAAATATGTAAGAACCAAATGAGAAAGCCAAAATATGGATTTATGAAATCGAGAATAAACTATTTATTTCATGTAAGATTCTAAAAATCTGCGTACAAATGGCAACCCGCAGCAACAAGTTCAGTAATAAGTATGCGAAAATTCATTAGAATTTTATGCTTTTACCATATATGCCATATGGAAGACCCAGTTACATACCGAGGAATTCATGCTGCCTGATTGAATAACTGTCTCAGATTCAGAACCAGATGTATAACAAGTATCTTGGGTATATTCATATCTCAGGACAGTTACTTTTACAGCACTACAAGTTGAAAGGAAAATTATCGGAACTCTAAAATCATTAAATTTCACCGCAAAATGAAGCTAAATTCTACTGTATCGAACAATTGCGTCACCATTTTTTTGAGAAAGTATTCAATGTAAAGATTAGTAACTGTTACGTTAACTGTTTTAACATTCCAGAACTTTTGTTTTCGGCAAAAGCATCAAAACAAATATGTATATATATATATATATATATATATATATATATATATATATATATATATATATATATATATATATATATATATATATATATATATATATATATATATATATAATCAGAAAGCTACAAACGTCCTTTAATATCCAATTCACTCTACCTCGGAAATAATATATTTTCATATATGTTACCGAAGGGGAATTTTTTAGTTGATAATAAGTCCACCGTCCCGTGGGGTCGAACCAGCGACGGACGAGGAATCAGGACTACAGTGACACACTAACTGCTACCGAAGGGGAATTTTTAGTTGATAATAAGTCCACCGTCACTGTAGTCCTGATTCCTCGTCCGTCGCTGGTTCGACCCAACGGGACGGTGGACTTATTATCAACTAAAAAATTCTCCTTCGGTAACATATATGAAAATATATTATTTCAGGTAGAGTGAATTGGATATTAAAGACGTTTGTAGCTTTCTGATTGTATATGAATCACGGTGATGTGATAAATAGTCATATATATATATATATATATATATATATATATATATATATATATATATATATATATATATATATATATATATATATATATATATATATATATATATATATATATATATATATATATATATATATATATATATATATATATATATATATATATATATATATATATATATATATATATATATATACCTATATATATATATATATATATATATATATATATATATATATATATATATATATATATATATATATATATATATATATATATATATATATATATATATATATATATATATATATATATATATATATATATATATATATATATATATATATATATATATATATATATATATATATATATATATATATATATATATATATATATATATATATATATATATATATATACAGTATACACACATATATGTACATGTATGTGTGTATATATATATATATATATATATATATATATATATATATATATATATATATATATATATATATATATATATATATATATATATATATATATATATATATACAGTATACACACATATATGTACATATATATGTATATATATAGGCTATATATATATATATATATATATATATATATATATATATATATATATATATATATATATATATATATATATATATATATATATATATATATATATATATATATATATATATATATATATATATATATATATATATGTATATATATATATATATATATATATATATATATATATATATATATATATATATATATATATATATATATATATTTATATATACTCTATATTGTAGGAATTAAGTATTAGTTACCCGATTTTATTAGTGGCTGTTTCCGCCCACTTATCTATTTAGGTATTTCTCATATTGTATAGATATAAACAATTTATTAACATGTGCTTGCGGTAATTTTCAATTTATTTGCATGTTGCGTTACATGATTTACGTTGTCTTATAGTGTCTACCACATAATTTGAAGGATAAATGACAGCCACTATAATACTCAGGTGCAGTAATATAATAGGCCATCGCAGATTCAATGGTAACTTGGCTTCTGAGAGTAATGGATCTCATTAGCATATTATTGGTTCTTGAATGTAGCTATAAATAGCTAAAGTTTCAGGATGTTCCTGATATGTGTGAAATTTTCTAAATATATAGAATTTTCTTCATTTCAGACCAATTTTTGCCCAAAGGTATATAAGTCACACACGCCTGGCATTTGCAAGAATTTATTATTACGCATTTCCGTCGACTTTGAAAGCAAACGTCTTCAGAGATTTTTATATATAAAAATAACATTCCGCATTTCGCATATTTCTTTCACCCGGCAAGAAAGAGACCAATAACTGTATAGCATATCATTTTCAAATATTTCAGGAAAATTTTATTTAAGCCCCAAAGACATACTACCAATCAGCAAGTGAATGGAAAAAACGAAGGGAGGATGGCCATTGCTATTGTATCTCACGTTCTCACTTCTGACATTCAACACCCATGTCATCCAAGTCAGGGTCCATACAGATAGGGTCTGTTCACGAGGTGGAGCTTAAACGTAGCCCCGCCCCTTGTGCAACGTCATCGTTGGACACGCCGGCCAGACTGTCGCCAGTCGCCTGATGGTATTCATTGTCATTGCTGTCCTATCATTTGACGAAATGAATATAGCAAGTGAATGGAGTTATGATAAAGGGAGTGACACTCTGTACAAACCATACAACAATGTCCAGGTAATAATGCTAAGAGGTCTTATTGGCCGGTGGAAACAGCCTATCTTTTATGATTTTGATGAGTCAAATTTACACAATAAGTTGCTGAATATAATAGCTGAAATTGAAAATGCGGGTTATATCGTTGTTGCTATTGTTCATGACTTAGGACCTACTAATATGAGAATCTGGAAGCATTTTGGTATAGACGCAATTAACTCAAATAGAATTTCGTTCAAGAACCCATGTGCAGATAGAGAAATATTCGTTTTTGCAGATGCACCTCATATGCTCAAGTTATTAAGAAACCATTTAATTGACTCAGGATTTGTTTTAGCCAATGGGAAGTACGTATCAGCACAGTATATTCAAGAAATGATACGGCAAACTAAATATGAACTTAAATTAGCTCATAAGATCTCAGAAATAAATCTTAATGTGTCAGGATCTCAAAGACAGCGCGTGTGTCTAGCAGCTAGACTTTTATCAAAATCTTGCGCTGCTTCTATTAGTTATCTAGGTGAGAATGGCATGTTAGAAGGTGATGACTGGGAACATACCTCAGATTTTATTTTACTTGTTAATGACTGGTTTGATGTTATGAACTCGTATGGAAAATACGGAGATGTCGAGTCACGAAATGCATTTGGAGTTCAAATAGATGCACAAACTGGAATACTTGATAGGATGAGTGAAATGATGAAAACAATAAAAGTGAAAAGTGAGAAAACAAGAAGTCTTTACCCATTCCAAAAAGGGATAATATTATCCTGCGAAGCATTAAAAGGGCTGTTTGAGATGCTGCAAAGGCTATTCCATATAGAATACATAATAACGAGACGACTCAATCAGGATTGTATTGAACATTTTTTTGGCTGCATCAGGCAAATGGCAGGGAATCAAGATCATCCAAACCCCGTCCAATTTAAGTATAGACTCAGGAAATATCTGCTTGGCAAGAATGTCTCTCCCATGAGTGAAAAGAGTAATTCTAGTAGGATTGTAGAGAATACGGAATGTGTTTCAAGTGGTAGTATTTCAGGTAGGCCTGATCCATGTACATCATGTAGTAGTTTCCCTCACAATTCGTGCATTGCATCAAACGCAACAGGACTATCAGATGACTCCAATCTTGCACTCGAATTATGTTTAACATCTATGCTATTCAGTGATTTTGAATTTCATAATAACGATGATGATGATGATGATGATGCAACAGCTTTATGTGATGATATCTGCCCTAATTTTGATAACCCCATATCAGATGTAGGTGATAAGATTGAAGAAGAATCTTTAAGATACATTGGGGGATATATGGCAAGAAAATTTATCACCAAATATCCATATCTAGGAACAAAAGATGGCACAACTACTGATAGCAACACATGGATTAAGAGTGTCAGCCGAGGGAATCTGTACTTTCCATCAGAACACTTCTACTCCCAACTACTTATTATGAGAAAATTATTCAAAGCTGTACATGGGGAGACACTACAGGATGGCAAAGACTGCGTAGTGACTTTGGTTTCGCAGCTAAAGAAATCAGAAAAACTATCCTTGCCTGATGAAATTGTGTATTCCTTTGCTAAAATTAGTATTTTCTTTAAAATCCGTCATTTAAATAAAAAACTTATCATAGAAAAAAAAGACAGTAGCACTAAGCGGAAGTTAACTAAGAAAATTAAAAAAAACACTCTCTTGAAAGAATTTGATTTATTATATGTTGTACAAAAATTGTTCAAGTGAAGACTATCCTGAGTTGTTTGTTATTTGTTTCACCATTTTATTCCCTAAAGGACTAATATATTATATATATTTTCTTATGAAGTCTAATAAATGCAAATACCTTTTGTACTTTTTCCAGAAAATATTATAATCGTTCGATGCACCTATAATTATTATTACCTTAATGTATACAGCATGTCAAATGTCAACTTATGTGATATCGAGTATTTATGAGAAACTTTTTTGCTTGAAATGTGCTCTCTGTATCATATTCTTTATCATTTATTCCTTTGATTCCTTACATGCTTCATTCTTATACTTTTGATATTTTTTTTTTTGTGTTTGTAATGAAGTCATGCAAATGCAACTTTTTTTTACACTCTCCTATATCCATATTTTCTATGTATTTATTTTATAACAATTAGCATTCATAATAAGATTGAGAAAATATAATTAACCTATCATTCTAACCTTTATCATAAAACAAAAACGTTTGTTTTTCAAAATGAGATATGAAAACAGTAAAAGAATCAAGTACATTTCTTAACAATTATTTATAATCTTGATGATATTACTACCACAGAGAGAGAGAGAGAGAGAGAGAGAGAGAGAGAGAGAGAGAGAGAGAGAGAGAGAGAGAGAGAGAGATTATACGTGAAACCAAGTTGTCATGTTATAAAAATAAACATGAAGAGAATACGCTTAATCAGTATATAGGTAAGCAAATGAAAAAGTAAAGAATAAACATATAAAGAAAGCTGCAGTAGCTGTGTTGAATTTGCTATATTTTATGTGAAAATAAAACAAGGTTTGGTGACTAAATGTGAGAATTGGTATTATAAAATCATCATGCATGTAACCTCTTTGTGTAACCTCTTTACAAATTTTATCAAACACACTATGTAATGGATTAATGTACAAAAACTAAAAGTTTCTTTAAGTAATTCAATGGATAAGCCCGGGAGCAGCCCACTTGTGACGTCACAGTACTAAGCTCCTCCCCACCGCCAAGTTGAACAGACCCTATCTGTTTGGACCCTTATCCAAGTCATGGTGAGTATTAAAGTCTGGTGGACATATCGCCACTCAGTTGGTAGGGTTTCAAACTTAGATTCTCTACCCAGTGAGTTGATTGTGATATCGTCTACCAAAACATTAATATGTATATATATATATATATATATATATATATATATATATATATATATATATATATATATATATATATATATATATATATATATATATATATATATTGCTTTTGGGTAGACGATATCACAATAAACTCATTGGGGAGAGACTCTAGGTCTGGAATTCCTCATTACAGAGTAGCGATATGTCCACCAAACTTAAAAACTCACCATGACTTGGATGACATCGGTGTTGAGTGTAAGAAGTCATCACGGGAGATACAACAGCAATGGCGATATATATACATATATATATATATATATATATATATATATATATATATATATATATATATATATATATATATATATATATATATATATATATATATATATATATATATATATATATATATATATATATATATATATATATATATATATATATATATATATATATATATATATATATATATATATATATATATATATATATATATATATATATATATATATATATATATATATATATATATATATATATATATATATATATATATATATATATATATATATATATATATATATATATATATATATATATATATATATATATATATATATATATATATATATATATATATATATATATATATATATATATATATATATATATATATATATATATATATATATATATATATATATATATATATATATATATATATATATATATATATATATATATATATATATATATATATATATATATATATATATATATATATATATATATATATATATATATATATATATATATATATATGTTGTAGGAAGGTATTTCATCAGAAATTCCCCCTAGTGTTTGGTTATAAGGACTGTGTTTGGAACTCAGTCAGAGTTTGGTTATGACATCTTCAGTTTCTCCATGGCTGTAGAATAAGACTGTTTTTGGAAGATCAGACCAATGTTCTGCAGGATTTCAGACAAACTCCATAGTGGTTTTTCTTGTATTTCGTATAAAGACTTATTTACAAAAGAATACAATTGGTCTGCACAGGATGATCTCCCATGTCGATCTAATACCTAAGCTGTCACACTTTTACACAGCAAGACTAAGATGCACACACACGAACAAACATATGACCTCGTTCCCAAGGACTTCCCACGGCTACGTGACTTTGCCTCCAGCTCTGAGCAAAAGGAGAACGCTGAGTTTATGCAAACGCATGCTAATGTATGATGACGCACTGTCTTAAAGCACTACACAGGTACTTATTGATGACGTCTGCGTCTGGTTTGACCAAACGGAGATTTCACAATAGCCTTCCTTCCATGTCAATAGAGATATATAAATTAGGAATTATCTTAGATTTACTAAGAAACGTACTTTCTTTAAATGTGGCATAAATGAAATATGACATTTGCTCGGCCACGTAAAACACAATAGGAACGAAATCATCAAAACAGGCATTCACCAGCTAAGCATAAATTCTCAGAAAGCAAAAGAAAATATACGCTTCCAAATATCATTATACTCAAAATGTGAATGAGATATATAGTAATTACTGAAATATGTTGCATATTTGTGAACACAAGTCTTACTAAAATGTAGCAAAGTGAGAAAAAAGGTAAGTTATATAACTCAAACATTGATTATACTGACAATGCTAATGATTAACATATAAATCATATATAGATAATGTAATCCGGATAAATCAAATAAAATAATGCAATTCAGAAATGATAATGCAATCCTGAAATGATAATGCAATTCGTATACGAAGTAAAAACATTTGTGCACAGATTATATGAATACACTTGCAATGATAGAGATTGAAATCAATGCTTAAAAAATGTATCCAAAAGGTAATAACCATATGGTAGGTTTATATAAACAAACAGTTATCCTGATAGATTAATCAGTATGGACAACCAAATTACTAAATGCAAAATGTTGAATGAACAACATGCTACTACACGCAATTGATACATACATATGTAGTATAGGTTATTAAAGAAATAAATGTAGATAAATGATAACACCAGAAATGTTCAGCTCTTCCTCACATATATTACCACCGAAAATAGAACCTTTTCAGTCTTTCTCTGTGTATTCGAGCTTTAATGAAAAAATGGCCAGTAATTCCATTATCGAACTCGGAACATATAATTGCGCCAGTCCAACGTTGACCTTTGAGAATCAGCAGATTTCGCAATGGTCTCCTTCATCTCTCGTGCTTTTTTCCAAAACATTACGCTGACGATTACGCCTACGGCTCCCAGCAACATACCAACGGCAATTAATGTGTAGAGGAGAAGAAAATCATGGTGAACAGAAGAATGGCTCGCAGGAGACAGCAAGTCTAATGATGCAATAGCGTTTTCGATGGGCCTGCTGTAGGGAATTGTTAGACCTTGCAGCCTAGTGTTTCCCCACGATGTGTTGATGAAGAAGTTGCGGCCTCTGATGATCGATTTCCTAGCTCGGATGAAGAGTGACGACGTTGTTGCAGTGCAGCCATCATTAACGATGAACATGTGTCCTGTTGTCCTAGTACCATCTGGGCAAGTGACGATGTATGGTTCTGCAGAGAAGACGAATGACGTGCCATTCACGAGCCTGTGACGAAACTGATTGTCACGATACCGTACTAAACCAGCCAAACAATGTTCATGTGTATGGGGAGAGGTTCTGTTAAGTACCAAGTCCAATTCGCATGAATTCAATGACGTAATGTTTAAGAATTCAAACAAATCGATCCTGCACACTACATTATTCATAACATCATGGCAATCATTTAACAGTGCTTGGTCTCGGACTACCGTAAAAGCTTCCTTATTGGCGGAAACCAATACTAGAGCTGACAGATTATTAATAATAGGTGTCGAGACGTTAGATACATACGCGAAAAGGCGAAATTTTATACGCTTTCCACGCGGCTGATGGGTTGAAAGGAATGTCGATTACGATCTTATCAAGGTCAACTTTAACTGTAATCAAGCTGTAATAAAATTCAACTTTATGAAAATCTACTACTGGAACATAGCGCATTTTATCGTGAGCATTATTGATCATCTGAGTAAGATCTTTAATCGGTAACAAATGAGAGACAACACGCCTTTAGCAGCAAGTGTTATAGCTTCCACGTAATCTTTTGATTTTTCGATAAAGCTTGAAACTCTCGAGTATACATGATTAATTTTAGCATGATAATACATCAAAGTTGCTAACAAAACTTGAGTGTCATGAACCTGATTGAAACGTCGTGACTGTTCATTTACTTTACTGATTACGCTGTTCAAAGCTTGAATTTGTTTGTTTAATTCTCCTGCTAACACCTCTTGTTGATGTTCCAGATTTTCGATTTTAACCCCGTGATCGCGAAGTTTTAAACGATTTGAAATCCCTAACCCAAGACCTGCTACGGAACCAACCAAATTTAATGCCGCTAGAACAAGTGGGTTACGCCTTTCTGTAACGTCATGAGGTATTGACCACATTAGCAAATCACGAGCCAAGATTTCAGCTTCGCTTGTTTTATTCCTTAATTCCCAGAAAAGCATATTAATTGTGTCACTGACTTGATTCGGCGACGTTGAATCACTGCTAGCTAAGAATGATTTATGCGTCTGCCAGAGATTGATAAAAAAGTCAATTCTGATTTCAAAGTTATGACTTCATTTTCGCTAGTAAAAATGGCGTTCATATTGACTTCTAAAACTATATTACTGCCAGTTAGAAAGAAATTATTCATTTCCTCTACTATAGAACCATGATGTAAAGTTATTTCAGAACTCTTCCCAGCTACGATAAACATTGAGAGGAATAGTGCATGGTATAATTTGACAAGCTTCATGTTGGAGCCTGTAAAAGAAAATAACTTGTAAATAATGAAACAAAAACATCGCATCATTCAAATGATGTAAAAATTCACACAATAATTAACTTTTTCATAAAAAACCATTGTCTTAAGCTCTCACATGAGAGATAGATACTGTTCGAACATCCGTTGAATCGGACTGATTCCGAATTTTAAGTCGGTTACCTATTAAAACTTCTATAACTATGAAAGGACCTTCAAACTTAGGCAATAATTTCCAATTTAGCCCTTTTCTAACATAGACCTGTACATATACTATATCTCCTTCTTGGTAAGGCTTTGTGACCTTAGCTTTTTTATCATGTGCATTCTTCATTAACACTTGAGCCTGTAAGAGGTTTTGATAAAGTGTTTGATATCTACTTCGGCTAACATCTATTATATCCTTCAAAGGATCTGATAAACTAGATGTCGGGGATAATATGTGAAAAGGTGACCTAGCAGGTATCCCATATACAGCTTCATGGGGAGACATACGGATTGAAGTATGATAATTGTTATTTAGGTACTGGACACAGTGGGTATTGCAATATCCCAGTTTGGGTCCATACCGCCTATGTTTACACGCAGTATGTCTAGCACCTTTCTATTAACCCGTTCTACCAATCCATTAGATTCAGGATGGTATATCATCGTATTGACTTTCTTTATTTGCAGAATTTCGCACAATGAGTTAAGGAAGTGATTATTGAATTCTCCACCTGAGTCAGAGATTATTATATTTGGAATTCCATGTCTGCATATATAGCACTCGTAAAACTTCCTAGCGCACTCAATGGCTGTTTTACTTTTTAGTGGTATTAATTCAGTATACCGTGTAAGGGCGTCAATGATAACCAAGAGGTTTTATTCCCCCGGTCTGTCTCGTAAAACCTGTCAATAAATCAAGGTGTACCCTTTCAAAAGGTTTGCTAGGCACGGGATAAGTTCCGAGACCTACAGGATTCTTAGTATGGCCCTTGTGACGGAAACATATATCACAGTTTTTAATATATGTCCTAATATCTTTTAACATAGTAGACCAGTAAAATAATGACTTGGCCTTTTGAGAGGTTATTTCGAACCCAGGATGACCATGCAGAGGATGGTTGTGAAGCCATTTCAGAACGATTGGGATTAATGTGATAGGTACAACCACCTGGTCGTTAGTTAACTGTGTTGAACTCCTGGTTCTCCTAGCCACGGATCGGCATAGAATGTTATCCTTAATCAAGAAATATTGATTCGTATATTTCACATATTCCTTATCATCTGGATTCCTATTTAATGCATCTATTATTACTCTTAATTTCTGATCTTTCATTTGTTCTTGTCGTACTGAATCTAGATTCCATTCTATATCTGTAATATTTTCTGTTGCTTGGGCTAAAGATTGACCATTTTCGATAGCAATTTTCATAGCTTGCGAAGGAATTGGAATTTCTTCTAGATCAGCGAAAGGTATTGAGTGTGTTGGTACTGGGTTACGAGATAGCGCATCTGCGATTACGTTTGCTTTACCGGGTAAGTATCCAATTTTAGCTCCAAAGTCCTGGATAATCATGTGCCACCGAGTTCTTTTAGGACTATGATTGAAACCTTTAAAAGTCAGTAAGGGGCTTGTGATCAGTTAGAACCTTGACACTATACCCATAGATTATATATTTTAAGATGTACCAACGAATTAGCAATGGCGAGGCATTCCTTATCTATTACTGCATATTTCTTCTCTGACATTTTTAATTTGCGAGAATAAAAAGCAATGGGGAAAAACTTATTGTCATGCCACTGGAGTAACACACCTCCTACTCCTTGATCTGATGCGTCGGTTGCAATAATAAACTCTTTAGTAAAATCGGGAAACTTTAAAATAGGAGCAGAACTGATTTTTTCTTTCAAGGTATCAAAAGCAATTTGATGTTGGGATTCCCATTTAAAAGTTACGTCCTTCCTTATGAGATCAGTTAAAGGAGCTGCTATTACTGAATAATCTCGGATAAACCGACGATAATAACCCGAAACCCCGAGAAATTGCTGTATGGCTTTAACATTAGTAGGAACGGGAAATTTACTAATAGCAGAGATTTTATCATGGACTACTTTAAGACCTTGCCGAGATACCATGAAACCCAAATAGACTAATTCGTCTTTAAAAAACTCACATTTAGAAATTTTTACTTTTAGATGATGTTCTCTTAACCTTTGAAGGACTATTTCTAGTTTACTTAAATGCTCCTCCAAGGTGTTGGAAAATATAACTAAATCATCCATATAAGCATGGAGAATATTCCCTAGTAAATCTCCGAACACTATATTGATCATTCTAGTGAACGTAATAGGAGCACAACGTAGCCCAAATGGCATACGTAGGAATTCATAGTGACCTCTAGCTGTACTAAAAGCAGTGTACTGGGTACTATCCTTAGCTAAGGGTATCTGGTGAAAGCCTTTAAGTAAGTCCAAGGAAGTAAAAAATTTATTCTGTCCTAATAGAGACAAAATATCATCTGTGCAAGGTACTGGGAAACGATCAGGGATAGTTTGGTCGTTAAGCTTGCAAAAGTCAACACAAATCCTCCAGGTTTTATCCTTTTTTGGTACTACTATCAAGGGAAAATTATAAGGGCTGTTAGATTTCTTAATAACCCCCTCTTTTAACATTTTATCTACCTCAACATTGATTTCATTCAGAAATTTGGCCGGTAGACGATATGAAGGCACGTAAATGACCTGGTCTTTATCCTTTAAACGAATTTGATGTTCGATGACTTCCGTTTTGCCTAAAAGCTCCCGTACTAGTAGAAAAACATCACTATATTTGGATAAAAGATCAAAAAATTTCTTGCTTATATCCCTATCTAAAATGTCTGCTTCGATTTTGCCTTTAATTACCTTTAAAAAATTTCAGCAACTGTAAGGATTCGATGTTTATATGCTTCGATATTGACAATATGTTGATTTTCATGTACTGTTAAAGCAGCATTTAAGTGATTAAAAACTTCAATGTTAACCCGATGATCAGAATTTACTGTGTATAATGCTTGCGTGACTGAAAGCCCATTGATCTTTAAAGGTATCAGGAAGAATTAAAACCTCTGAGCCTGGCAATTTTCTTTTAACCTTGACCGTGAGATACGATGGTGTGTTTGGCTCAATGGTTTGTGCGAACGCAGCAAGGACGGGTGCCTGAGAGTTATGTTGGGTTGCTGTAACAATATCATCGCTTATGAGACAAGTGACTGGCTCTTCGATATACGTTATCTTCTTACTCTCTGTCTCCTTCTGATCCAAAACAGATTTCAATGTGTGTGAAGACCGATAGAATTTCCCTTTTATAAACACTCCGTGTTTTGCGGGTGTTAAAATTACGTTATGTAATGACATTGATGGATATCCCATAATAACTACTGGGTACATATTAATATTGCCAACAATGATAAAGGTATCCGTAAAAGTACGTTGCCCCAACCTGTATTGTATCTGAGATGTACCAATTACATCTAATTCGTTATTGCCTATTCCTGACAAACGAACATCAGAGCGTTCGATGGGAAATCTTGAAAATAAAAGGTGATGGGTACGTAAATCCATTATATTACGTGGACTACCTGAATCAAAAAACAAGGTGAAATGCTTGTGTTCTAAGCTAACTGCATGCAAAGTGGGTCTAACTTCTTCTGAGCCAATAATAGCGTGTATTTTGCAAAACTCTACGGGACCGTGCTCTGCATGTTTGGGAGACACTACCTCGATTTCTGGAAAATTCTTGTCTTCACACATATCTTGGAGAACATTAAACTTATTATCTGATTCAAAAAGTGATGATAACCCAATATCACTCTCCTCCCCCTTTAAGCTGGCTATGTGGTGTTTGTCTGCCCGTCGGCATTCGGAAAATTCACTGACGCATTATTGTTTGGAACTGCTGAGCCTGAAGTTGGCTTTCCCGAGGAACGATTTGAATGTACTTGTTTCTGACCTGCATTACTGTTCTGCTTGTATTGTTTGTTCTTTCCCCTATGGTACTGTTGCTTTTTAGCGTCATTACCAGTATTTTGAATGTTTGTGTTACTGTTTAAATTCTTCTTTCTTGCATTGCAATGACTATACTTATGATGCGTACTGTTATGGATTGAACAATAGCGGGACCTACACTCATTTATCACATGACCTGGTTTTTTGCAATTGAAACAAATGACTGCTGATGGATTATTAGTGACTAAGTTAACCTGTTGCGGTGATGTAGACGCATGATTTTTGTTTTCTTGCTTTGTAAAATCCTGAATTAGAGAAGGATCGAGATCTGTACACATGGACAAGTGTTTCCGAACTTGCCTATAGATATCTAATTCTGAGCTATCTGATTGTAATTTCTCATCAAAACACTTAACCAAAGGTTCAGGTAACATCGCTGTTACAAGTGTTAAATAGAATAACCTGCAGACAGATTTGGAACTGATATGCAGATTACCATTGACCCAACTTGAGCCATCAATCTGTCCTTTATACTCTTCGAGCCTAACTCCTATCAGAGCTGCCCTATCTGCTATACTTAGATTAGTCATAGATGTGAGCCTTATGATGTTGCGTAAAGCAAGAACTTCATCCAATGCATCCTCACTCCCATAAATGGAACGCAGATTGGCTTTGAAACCATCCCAAGTGTTTGTTTCTTTAAAAGATATTCCCGCAAGTACGCACCTGCATCTCCCTTTAGCAAAATCTATGAAACTCTTTGCCTCTTGCAATTGTAAAGACGAATCGGTAATGGATTTTGCCGTGAGGTGTACGTCTATAGACGAAATCCAAGATTCGACACCCTGCGTCAAAAAATCCATTGACACGACCTGCGAATGGTACAATTGGCGATCTAGCATTAACTACCGTAACTACAGGATTCTGTGGGGAAGTGGTGGGGTCGCTCCCACTTGGGGTTGGAGGAGTCATTTTCCTACTAAGTTTCCTATCCGCACGCCTACTCTCTAAGTGATCTTGAAACCTATATGAATAAACACGGCCGCTACGTAACCTCATAAATCTAAACCAGGAACGCAAGTAAATAACAACCGAGATTCATATAACAGCTAAAAATAACATCACTTATGAAAAATGCATCATAAAATACAATAATGAAAAGTAATAAATGCACTTTCCTGAAAAAGAACAGAGTTAACAACGTGTCAGGCGTAAAAATAAAAGAACACAAAGTATGAAAAAAAAATGAGGTATCAGGAACCGCTACGTCTGCAAGGCAAAGGTATTAATCTACGGCACTGCTCACCTTATATCAGCAACCTGCCACTCGAGACCCGAACACTGTAAATGAATATACCAACTGTTACAAATAATGGCTGTACTTAGCTTTTTATTGGATTCTGGTAAGTAGGTCGACGAGGTTCCTCTGCTGTCCAACTTCCGTCTGGCTAGATACACGTCATCGAAGGTATGTAATTGTGGATGTTGAACTTCTTATGTTGATGAATGTTGATTGCAGAAACCCTCAAGGAACATCGTGGAGTGTTGATGTGCAATGTTGCGTAGATTTGTGTAGATTTCTCTCTCTCTCTCTGCCATGCGTTGGGGTAGATGTGTTGTGAAGGTCAGATGTTTTCCTCGCTTTTTCGTTGTTGATTGTTTTCTTTCCGTCTGCCTGTAACCATGTCGTTTATGAAGATGACAATTGTCTATGGTTTTTTGGGCATCTCGCCGTATCGGAGCTTCCGTTTACCAAATGTAGACGCCATGTAGAGGTGCTGCCAGAAAGCTCTGTTGTGACCGCTGTTGTGTATACTGCTGTACGCTGTTGATCTGCTGTTGATCTGCTGTTTTGCGCTGTTGATCGCTGTTTTCTGCTGCCACCACCTGTTGTAGGAAGGTATTTCATCAGAAATTCCCCCTAGTGTTTGGTTATAAGGACTGTGTTTGGAACTCAGTCAGAGTTTGGTTATGACATCTTCAGTTTCTCCATGGCTGTAGAATAAGACTGTTTTGGAAGATCAGACCAATGTTCTGCAGGATTTCAGACAAACTCCATAGTGGTTTTTCTTGTATTTCGTATAAAGACTTATTTACAAAGAATACAATTGGTCTGTACAGGATGATCTCCCATGTCGATCTAATATCTAAGCTGTCACACTTTTTTACACAGCAAGACTAAGATGCACACACACGAACAAACATATGACCTCGTTCCCAAGGACTTCCCACGGCTACGTGACTTTGCCTCCAGCTCTGAGCAAAAGGAGAACGCTGAGTTTATGCAAACGCATGCTAATGTATGATGACGCACTGTCTTAAAGCACTACACAGGTACTTATTGATGACGTCTGCGTCTGGTTTGACCAAACGGAGATTTCACAATAGCCTTCCTTCCATGTGCGATAGAGATATATAAATTGGGAATTATCTTAGATTTACTAAGAAACGTAGTTTATTTAAATGTGGCATAAATGAAATATGACACACACACACACACACACACATATATATATATATATATATATATATATATATATATATATATATATATATATATATATATATATATATATATATATATAGTATATATATATATATATATATATATATATATATATATATATATATATATATATAGGCTATATAGCCATTGCTGTTGTATCTCCTGTTCTGACTTCTTACACTCAACAAAAGATGCCATCCAAGTCATGGGTGAGTTTTAAGTTTGGTGGACATATCGCTTTTCTGTCGCGAGGAATTCAGACCTAGAGTCTCTCCCCAATGAGTTTATTGTGATATCGTCTACCCAAAAATTAATATATATAATATATATATATATATATATATATATATATATATATATATATATATATATATATATGCACATTAATTAATTTTTAGACGATATCACAAACTCACTGCCGCAGAGAATCTAAGTTTGAAACCCTATCGCTACTCTGTCATTCGAGTTAATTCAGACCTAGATTCTCTCCCCAAATGAGTTATTGTGATATCGTCTTGACAAAAATAAATATGTGTGTAAGGTATATATATATATATATATATATATATATATATATATATATATATATATATATATATATATATATATATTAATATTTTCCCATATATATATATATATATATATATATTTATATATATATATATTCAAACATATATAATATATATATAACATAGTATATATATATATAGATAAATATATATATTTTTATATTAATATTATTTTGATATATATATATAATATATATATATATATATATATATATATATAAACTATATATATATATATATATATATATATATATATATATATATATATATATATATATATATATATATATAACAGTATATATGATATATATTTATATATATATATATATATATATATATATATATATATATACACACACATATATACATATTGACACACACACATATATACATATATATATATATATATATATATATATATATATATATATATATATATATATATATATATAGTATATTGTCATTGAAACTGTTCCAAGTAATGGTTTCATAACATAACTAATCACAGAATTCAAAAATTTACCTCACTTCTCATAACAATAAAAAGCTTATTGATCACGTGAAAAATCAAGCTAAGTTTATCAAAATAAGTTTGAGGTATCAACAATTAAACAAGAAATATACTAGAGCAAGAGGGCATCACTCCATCAAATAACTTCAACTGTTTGCCTGGTCTTAACCCCTCATCTAGAAAAAAAATAAGTTTTATGTTAAATCCATATATTTTGTATTCCTTTAAGTGTATTTGGAGTTCAGAAAGTTAGAAAATCTAATTTTTTTATTAGAATTGGAGATATGTATGGTGACCATATGGTCACAATAGGAGAGTACGGGTACAAAAAATCAGGATTTCTTATCCTATAGTTTATTTATCAAAAATATATTATAATTGACTGGGTATACAAAGCATTAAATCAGTCTTTCAATATTGTACATGCTGTGAATAAATCCAGTTTTGTATGTTGGGTCATATTTCAATTACTTTATAAAAAAATTAGAAAGCAATTTTTTTAAAGTTGTCAGAAAAAAATTGAAGCTCGTATGAACAGCACAGTTGACTATATATATGCACACTATTTTCTGTTGTGGTATGGAGCAAAATATGGTATACACAGCCCTACATCACATTTACAACGCTCTGTACGCATTACAGAGCTACAGTTCTCACCCATGCACTTCCTTCTTGCATGATTTTGAAGTGGTTGTGGATAATGACCTGTCTTGTCATATCTCATCTCGTCTTTCCCTGTTACTGATAGTTTCCTTCTACCTGGAGCTTTTGGCTCTACCTGATATTTATAAGGTAAGCTGTGGCTAGTTCCCGTCTAAAGGATATCTGTTTCATTGGTGTTCCTTTGAGACGAGCGATTTGCCAAGCATTTTGAACTGCAGCAACTAGCATCCAAGTAAATAAACTCCACCACCATTTCTTGCCACGGATGCCAATGCGAAATTCATTTGTATTTTTATCCATTCTGTCAGTACCACCCATATTTTAATTGTACACTTGAACTGCATGTGGAACATTCATCATAACATGCTTGCACTCTTTCTTTGACCAGCGTTTCACTTTATCTATTGGATTTTGACCAAGAAGGGTAGAGGCAACAGTTACAACTGCATTATCGCTCCAACGAGTCACAGTTACTTCACTTGCTCCTACCTTTCCTGAAGCTGATGAATGATACCCTCCCTCTTTCTTATTCATCATTTCCACAGACGACACAGGGCAGGCTTTGTCCAGTCTATTGCTTCGGATGGTTCCTGTTCCATTATAACCTCTGCTGATAGCTCTGTTAACAACGGAACTGTAGTGAAGAAATTATCGAAGAGAAAATGATATGGTAATTTATTTTTATCTTCACTATATTCTTCGATGAGATGAATGATAGTTGAGGCAGATTTCCCAAATTCCTTTTCTATATTCTCATTCCCCTTGTATGTCTTTCCTTGGTATGGGTCAAATGCTAACAAATATCCTGAAGGGGTGTTTTGGCACCACTTTGTATATCCAAAGCGAATGGGCTTATTAAGAATAGATTGTTTGCAACTGTTTACCAAAATACTTCACCATTGCTTCATCATGAGAAATATTTTTGTGATGGGATGAAATGATCCATAAACTTCTTTTGAAGATGAGAAATCAGAGGAAGTTTCCAGTATTTGTCCTCTTGATCTAAGTTGTCAGTAGCGTTGAAATGAAGACATTTTTTTATGATGTCAAACCTATCTCGACGCATTGCATTGGTTATAGCTTTGTTGGTGGGTAATGAGTTGTAACCAGACACAATCTGGCAAAGAAAACTCGTAATTCATTTATAGACACGCTAACATCAGGCCAATTCTTTATCAAGCAATGCTCAGTCATTTGCTTTTTTATGTACTGAAGGATATCCTCATCAAAGAAGAGCTTGAATAGCTCAGTATGCTAAAGTCTCTGTATGTGCTAAAGTTTGGTGCGGGAAATAATTCTACAAGCGAAGATGTGCTCCTACTTTTTTTTCCACTAGATCACTGAAGAACTTTGGGTCACTTTACGTCTCTTGGTTTTATGTTGCACATCAATTACCTCCCGTCCCTCTTCATCAGTTCCTTGCTCCTCTTCACCAGTGTTATCATCTCAACTAGCTCTAAACACAGCAGAGGCTAATAGCTAGTTCCCAGATAAGCATTCAGGATGAAACTCAGTATCATCTTCAGCAGCTGAGACTTCATCAGTAAGGTTTCCTACATCTGGAGGCTCAATGTATAAATCTTGTACTTTATCCACCTCATCTAGTAGATGTATGGCTTCATTGACAGTCAACAGTTAATTTCTGAAAATCAGAAAAACATATATGTAATAATTTTGTGTATGAAAACATTTGGGAGCGAAGTTGTCAAAAATTGTACTGATATGCTCCTAAGGTAACCATATTTTCAATGGATTGCTTTTGAAATAAGGCCCTTGGTTCGTTTAATGAGCAACCATTTATGATAGATACAATGATAGATTAAGTGTATCTTTAGATGTATCTTAAATAACAAGTAGAAACACCACAATCCTAATGAGGTCAAAAGAATAAACAAGTCAGAAATTATAATAAATATTATTCACAAATAACCAAGACCTTTATATAATGAAAATTTTAAAGTAATTTCAAAGTAAATTAAAGTAATTTCAAAGTAAAGATATACTCGACCAACACCAAAGATACAGGACCTGGGTATTAATAATTTCAGCTGCAGTTAGTTAACTAGGATATTGCGGACAAGATGATGAGCAAACGTATGTGGCTTGGGAGTAGAAATAATTTCAGTTGTCGCTAGTTAACTGGAGAAATTCCGACATGTTACTGATCACGAAGAAATGATGATCAAAGTAATTCATCGACAGCCGACAGTTGAAGAAACCAGCACGGCTACTTCAGCTCAAGAGTTAATGATGAAATAAAAAAAAAAACAAATGGCTGGAATAGAAATTGTATAAAAATCAGATATATGTTAAATTATAACTAATGATATTTCCATCCACAAAAATTAATACTACTTCTTCACAATAAACCCTTCACAGCAATAAAATGTTTAACACTTCATTTCACAAAATTTATATATATAATTAATTTAACAAAAATACACTCCACCTGGAACTCACGGTATGCATGGTATGAAAGCACAGGCTAGAATGAGGTATTGGAAAATAACCGGCTCCGTAGTAAACAGAAAATCCCTTAACCAAAACAAAGTATAACTACCAACATAGTAGTTTGATAATTTGTAGAAGATTATCCCCTTACACATATGGTCATCCGAAATATAAACTGGAATTATATCATTATGACTAGAAATTCAAACCTGTCACTTGTTCACTGAAGCACATTGCCAGAGGCCTATCAACTGAATTTATATAGAGACTCACCTCTTTGTAGCTTCCATTTTCATAACACTAACAACTTTGTCACTCAGCAGGAAATGAGTCTGTTCTTTATGAAAACAGCCTAGTAACTGATTTTTCTACTGGAGTTGACAGAGGAAGGTATAATGCACAGGTTTTAACAGGTTACAACCTGTACCATACAAACTCTTAGTTGTCAGACTGAAAGGAAATCATGAATCATTCTGGTAACCATATGGTCACCTAAGGAGATGAGGAGTTAATTCACATCAGCAAAACTAAAGAAACAAAACATGTTTATCACTTTGCCTTATGTACACAATTAATCCTCTTTACTGGTTGTCAACAAATGAAACAGTTTTTAAAAGTCTTAAATACAAAAATTTATTTCTAAATTCAAAATTTATAATTAGAATCCAGTCTGAAAAATTTTACTATTACTTGAAAACAACACAAAATTTAATTAACTCTTGTGTTTAAATTACAAAGGTTAATTTACCAAGAAATTAAATCAATCAAGCAAAATTTAAACTATCAAGAATTACTCAAGATTTTAATAGAAAATCTAAGTAAATGAAAATTAAATCAAGTATGAAAGGTTAAATTATTAAGAAATATTTAAATTGCTAAGTAAATAAATGCCAAACTACTACTATAAAAAATGTGAAAAATTATGAGATTGCAAACACAAGAACACATAAAAATACACAAAAGAGTCACCAAAAACAACTTCACTAAGGCAAAAATTTCACAATTTACTTTATTATACCATTGTAATAATAAGTAAAATTAACTTTAACTTACAAAGGCTTGTGAGAACTTTTGCAAAATCACCCAAAATGCAGTTGCTTGAGATTCACAAAACACACTTCTGATATGAGACGCTACTGATATATACACTTTCCTACATTGAGATCTCAAAGGCTAAGTTTAATATCAATGACCACACAAACATTTTACATAATAACTTCTCTCTTTTGAAGAGAGAGAGAGAGAGAGAGAGAGAGAGAGAGAGAGAGAGAGAGAGAGAGAGAGAGAGAGAGAGAACCACTCGAAAGGTCTCTGAAATCAGAATGAGCAAACTTTAGGATTCCAGCAAGAAATGAAACAATCAGATGACATCATCATTAAAGCATTTTGGGAACAAGATACAAGAGAAATTTCTAGAAAAGGAAGATGATGCTACTTCAAAAGCAAAACGTTTTAGGGTCAAAACTAACGCGTTAGAACAATATGTGATGCAATTGACACGTGTTTCAGTGCAATAAGTTGTTCGTATTTCTCAAAAAGCTACACGCCTTTGCCAGAAAGTCATATGGGGGTATTACGATCTCGCCTGTCGAGATCGACAGGTTCTTTAAAATAAACAAGCAATTGGGCTGAAATGACTGACGAGAGGTGACAAACAAAGGAGGGAGGAGCTGAACAAAACCAAAAAGTTACCTTAAAATTAATTAATTAACAATAAAGTTATATACTGTACATATTTACAGATGAGTCAATTGGGTCAATTTATAAAATCCATATTTATAATAAAAAAATGAGTCATCAGCAAAAATCAAAGTAAACAATGAAACAGTTTAAGGAAAAGCATCGCAAGAGCCAGTAAAATAACAAAAAAACATTTGACATAAAATGGGGAACAAGAATTAGGCTTCATAAATTTAAATCAGTAAAAATAATGCGTCCAAAAATAAACAGATAATAAATAATGACAGCAATAACAGGTAAAGCACAAATGACCATTACAACACTTAACATAATAAATACATCAAGCATGAACAAAACGGGATCATAAACAAAATCAACACAGCAGGGTTAACATCAAGATAAAATCATGAAAAACAACATCACATGAAAAATACAGTCAGCAAAGCAATAAACAATCACATGAAATACGAAAAGCCGGAGTTACATAAACATACACAGACGAAGCTGCAACACAGGAACACTGCAGGACAACAAAGACAGAGCCGATACGGCAACCATCTAGGCCTCAAGCACAGTCCTCCAACTCCAGGTGCCCATGACAGAGTCGATACAACAACCATCATGGCCAAAAACACTCTCCGCTGCTCTGCTGACGAGACCTGCTGACGTCCTCCTCCAATAACAATGACCAAGACAGAGCCGACACGGCAACCATCTCGTCCTCAAAAAACTCTCCGCTGCTCTGCTGCCAGAACCTGACTCGCAGGTACGGATACCTGCTGCTGCTACCCCAACTAACTCGCTGCTGCCCTGGAGCATCGGTCGTAGTGGGCCCTGGTTCTGCCCAAGGTCTAAAGAATACCAGGTCAGACCTTCTCAGCGTTACTGCACATATTTGTGACGTCACTGGTATGTGGCCATAAAAGAAAACCAAGAAAACAATAAAATGAAGGGTCACTATGGGAATATTTGCCCACACCCATTCTCTCTCTCTCTCTGTCACGACCTTGGGTGAGAAAGGTCCCTGTTAATCTCCAGGTACTGCTGAATTAAAGGATTGAATAACCTCCATATGTCTCTCTATTGCAGTTTGGCTAATGCAGTTTATTAACTGTGTAAATCCGGCCCAGGTGTGTCTCTTAAAGACAAAAATAGTTAAGAACCTCATGTTCATATTTTACAATTTCTTCCACATCATTCAACATAAGACAAGGATAAGAAAATTCTCTTTAAATTTCGTGCTGTTTAATGAAAGTACACAGAAACAAGAAAGCAAGTAAAGCTTTTTAAATCTTTATTATGAAAGTTATTTTGTTAATTTTGCATACTTTCTCTTTTGATTTCTCTCAGAAGACATGTTTTTTGTTTAGGACTCGTATCCTAAAAAACATGCGGCACCTGACAAATAGGGCAATAACCTCATTAGGTAAATTTACATATTGATGCATGTAAGAAATTAATATTTTGGTAGCGTCTTTCCCAGGTTTCAGTGACTTCTCTCCATGATAGCAGACAAAAATTCTTTCCATTTTTTTGAAGTTCACTGAAGAAAAAACACTCGGTGTCATTAAGCCATTTTCCTGACTCCGGCTAGCTGCCTCATTCCATGTCCCTTCCCAGGTTTTATGTGGTAACCAAGATGTTGGAACTGTGGAAATCTAAAAGCTATATATCCACCTAAATAGCGCAGTCCTTCTGTTTTCATCTCATTTTCCAGTTCTAAGGGGAGTATAGCATCATCACAATCTTTATCTGCAATATCATCCATCTCTAAGTTGTCAGAATCAAGAGAGGCAAACAGCATAGCAGATAAACACAGTTCCTGGTCTAAGTTGTTCTGGTCACAATCAATTGCCTGTACACTGTTACTTGAACATTGCGATATATCGTGTACCATAGTTATGTCCTCATTTTCTTTTCAATATTGCAGTTCTCAGCAACCAGCTGGCTTTCCTTTCCTAAAAGATGTGACCTAATTCTATGTTTAAAAGACACAGGTGAGGGATGTTCATATGCAGCACCTTTTTGCCTTAGACTAGCAAACAGATGCTCCAAGCCATCCTGGTTTAGCCTGTATGTTAATATGTATGAAATACCATACCTTGACTTGACCATTTCATAAAGTTTCTTTAAAGACTCGAAGATACAACTAGTCCTTTCTGAAATTGATACATGCACTTACTTCCAATGACTTTCAAAGTCTTTGCAGTATCTATCATACGGTTTAATGTGTTTCTTTGTACTTCAAGATGAAGTCCAAATGCATGTCTGGATGGTTTTTTATCGAAGGGCACTCTGGAATTCATCAGATCAAACCATGAGTCGCACAGGTGGATGAATTGACTAGTCTCTTCCCACTCTTTGCTTTTTCAAAAGTCCTTTGTTTCCAAAGTATTTCAGAGTCTTCGCAGTTGTCTCAGACAGTAGTTGAGCTGCAAGCCTTACATTCATTCTTTTTAACACCAGCAACAGTAATATGTTTATCGGATAAGCGATGCGTTGTCTTCAGATCACTCACACTTCTCATGATAAGTTCTCTAACACATCCACTCAGTACACGTTTCTCATTCGGTAACTGAAAACCTGAATCTAGAAAATTGTTTCTTACTAATTTGATGAGATGCGGGGCATCAGCAAATACATACACTTCCCTATCAGTACTAGATGGATTTGTGAATGAGGAATTTTCTAGTCCTATACCTAAATTATTCCATAATTTTACATTTGTAGGGCCTAAATCATTCACCATACCAACAACAATAAACCCTGCTGCTTCCACCCTCCCTATGATATCAAACAAAATATCTTTAGTAAGATCAGAGTTAAAATTATAGTATATCAACTGCTTCCATGGTTTAATAAGCCCCTAATCATGACACACTGAACCCGGTTTTTGGAGGATATAAAATATCTTTTCCCTTATCGTACGACCATACTTGAGCTACACTACATTCATCAAATGAAATGATACATAAACGGTCAGTTTCAGGCATTACCACAGCTTTAACCTTCAGTAAATTTATGAATGATGACAATATACCTGGCTCTACATCAATTTTTGACAACCATCGATTTAATGTTGTTTTAGAGGGATATGGTAATCTACATACTTCCCGCAAATATTTATAGGCTTTGGGGCTTAAACTACGCAAGGTAATAGCATTTCTAATATCATCACCAGACCAACGATGTATAGGGGTCCCATTTAACAAATATTCGATTTGTGACTCACTGAAGAATTTACTTAAAGCAAAACTTATCTTGGCTACCAAACTTTGCATCTCTTTCTTGAGAAGAATCCTCTCTTTCTTCCATTCTTCTTTTTCTTCTAGCAAAGCATCTCTTTGCTTTTTGACAGCCTCCAGTTCCTTTTGCACATCTTCAATACGAAGAATTTTCTCTTTGAAGGTCTCAGCCTGCAAACTGGTCTGGTTTTCTAGGGGAGGACTTGCATAAGTTTCCACTGGAAAATCCTTGCCCTTATTTTCAGTTCCCCTTCTCCTTTCGTTCAATTGCAGCATTCACTGTAAAACAATTTCATTATTGTAGACTGAACAGTTTATTTTGAAGATACCATAAATGCTCTCATATTAATACTACGAATACACTACAATTAATAATAATATAATAATAAGGGTTGCGATGATTTGTAGATATTCTTGTAACTGATGTAATCTAAACTTTGTTAGATTCAAGGCTTACCATTCATTGTCGGTAGATTGAGAGTAGAACAGCACCATCTTGCAGTAAATTTGCATTTCTTGGAGTTTCCAGCTGAAGGAGCTCGTACTTCAGATGTCTCTTATAGGCAGTAGATTCAAAATGCAGGCTACAGACTCTTGCGTTTTGAATATTAACAGTAGTATTGCAAAACTGCAGCCACTTCTGTTGCACCTCATGATCTTTAGGAAAACGATGAAATTTTATTTTTGGATCTTCCTTTCGCTTCTGACTAGATCTGCATCCGTATACAGAGCAAGTAGCCATGGTCTCGGTCGGGCCGTCGAGATTAAAAGGATTGACCAGTGACCAGACTTAATCCGCCCTAAGAGAGCTTCCTTGTTCTTCACTCTGGTGAAGTCAAATACTGACTGATGACATTTTTTTACCTGAACCTCGGCCAGATGCAGCCTCGTGACGTCATGCGCGAGATTGTCCTTATTTTGGTCGGAAGCGGTCTGACCTGGTATTCTTTAGACCTTGGTTCTGCCCTCCTGAACCTGGCTCGTTGCTGCTACGAACCTGACTGGTTGCTGCTACGAACCTGACTGACGAAGACTGACGCCATCAAACAGACGTCAACTCGCCAGGAAGAAAAACAAACAAAAACAAAGGAGGCAACAACCCACTAAGGGAACAATCGGCAAACGATTGTTCCTAACAGGGGGAAAGCTTATAACGAAATCTCAACAGAACTCAACTGTTATCCCGACCTGTCAACACTTAAGTCAAAACAAAGCACTCACGTATCTTAACCGATGACAACTAAATCAAAACACAACATTTGGTGTAACTCAAATCTCTCTTTCTCCCACTATGTATTATTAAAAGTGTATTATTAATTCTTGTGAGATCTGACATCACAAAGACATTCATCTGTAATTTATACTAATATACAGAATACATGACAGCCATAACAGTAAATATATCAGAATCACGGAATGATATACATATTACAAATATACTGTGTGTGTGTATATATATATATATATATATATATATATATATATATATATATATATATATATATATATATATATATATATATATATATATATATATATATATATATATATATATATATATATATATATATATATATATATATATATATATATATATATATAATATATGTATATATATATGTATATATATATGTATATATATATATATATATATATATATATATATATATATATATATATATATATATATATATATATATATATATATATATATATATATATATATATATATATATATATATATATATATATATATATATATATATATATATATATATATATATATATATATATATATATATATACATATATACATATATATATATATATATATATATATATATATATATATATATATATATATATATATATATATATATATATATATATATATATATATATATATACTTTCGTCTTATTACCAAGGCATGGTCACACCTGTGACTATGTCCTAGCATCTACAGTACACTGTTTCACTTTCCTTCGTTGCTGAAATTTCTACCTTTGCGTGATTTAAAATCGATCATATATATATATATATATATATATATATATATATATATATATATATATATATATATATATATATATATATATATATATATATATATATATATATATATATATATATATATATATATATATATATATATATATATATATATATATATATATATATATATATATATATATATATATATATATATATATATATATATATATATATATATATACATATATATATATATATATATATATATATATATATATATATATATATATATATATATATATATATATATATATATATATATATATATATATATATATATATCTTCTTCTTTTAAAGCGCTTTTTTCCCATTTGTATGGGGGTAGGACTTTGATTTGGCTTTGGGGTGCACTTTGTAGTCTCTTTCAGGCTACCCTGCCTGTCATCACTTAGACCCCGGTAGCATATGGACAGGTGTTATACCAGTCACCAGCACCTTTTCTCCCAGCAGCGGGGAGACGTTGCGCGGTTAGGTCGACAGTCAAGACATGTGAGGTGTCTGTTATGTTTTTAGAAGATGTTTGAGTGGCTGTGTTTGTCTATAGCACCCATTTGCTTTTAAGGAAGCTTATCCATTGATTACACACATAACCCCAGGGTGTCTACATGGACACAAAGTGTTCGCCTCCCTAACCGGTCAGCTGCGGATTTGAACCCGCGCCACAGACCTCTAAGAAGTCCGAGGCTGCTGCTCTAACCGACTTGGCTAACAAGGTTCTATATATATATATATATATATATATATATATATATATATATATATATATATATATATATATATATATATATATATATATATATATATATATATATATATATATATATATATATATATATATATATATATATATATATATATATATATATATATATCAGGCATCTAAGGAGAGAGGGCGTATATGCCAGAAAAATAAAAAAACATAAAACGTAGCTCTAGTCATGCTCTTTCCAATGGCATGACTTATAAGGCCTTGCACTATTATCTATAAGAGCTATTCTAGGTTGAAAACCAATGTTTTTTTCATCCGAAAGATTATGGCCAAAATTGGCTAGCGCGGTTGATTAGAAAGGGACTTATGCGACTCGACTCGGTAAAAGGATACGGAAATACACGCAGTGGCACTCGTTCCTTCTTGACGGCCAATCAGGATGCCCGACTTGTGCTGCTTTGGCAGAGTAGAGTAATTCCCGCAATCAATGGCTTCGTACCTTCACACTTTTAAAGTACTTCCAAGACCATGTGAATGTTAACAGGTCGCTTAGTGTATAGCACTCGTGTTTTTCACTGTTTTTTACATAAATTCAGCGTGATTAGTCATTATGGCTGATGATAGTGATAGCTCTGTGCATGGGGAAGATCCTTTGAGTGACGCGCGCTTTCGAATCGGAAATACAATTTCAGGACTTTGGGGGTAGTGGGGGTTGGAGTGAAACAACTATCTACCAAAAAAGTCTTTATTTCTAAATTACAACATAGAAAAATATTCTTTTTTATTGTACTATTTTCCGTGTGTTTTTACGCGCGCATGCGCACCAATAATGCAATAGTGTGTTCTGAGGGATGCGAGGGTTTATGGTGAAATGATTTTATACAAAAAAATCTTTATTGTCATTTACAACCCCACAAATATTAATGATTTTATTTTATTGTCTGCTTTGATGCGCGCTTGCGTGCACGCAAGCGATTCCCAAACAAATTTTGGGGGTCTGTAAAAATTCCAATAACATCATCTGTAACTTGCCGCAAGTTTTATCTTAATATGTTTAATGGTTTTCCTGCTACAAACGTTTAACTTTAACCCTTTGTTTCTCCTTTTCTATGGCCTTTTTGTATTTTTTTAAAAAATGGCATATTGGCCCCTATCTCCTTATACGCCTGATACACACACACACACACACACACACACACACACACACACACACACACACACACACACATATATATATATATATATATATATATATATATATATATATATATATATATATATATATATATATATATATATATATATATATATATAGGCAATGATAATAATTGTATATACTGTATTTGAAATCTGAGGTTGACTTGATTCATCTGTGCTTTATCGCTTGTGTCTTCGGTAATATATACCAAAGATTACAGAATTAACTTGTATTATATCAACAGGTGCTGAGGTGAATAGTGGAATCTGAGTAACAATCTTGGTGTGACAATATCATTCACTCACGAATTTTCTGAATGGGGAAGAGGCTGCTTTGCCTCAACATGCCCTGTGCAGAAGTAACTGCCCGAAGTGACTGAATGTTGATTGTAATAGCGAGATATCGTTCGATTTACTGTTCTCTAATCTCACATAAGCATAGCTTTTGTGGAGGCCCTTTGCTTTGAATTTACCGGGAAAGATTTATATGTCATTACAACTAACGAAGACTGCTTACTTTAATCACAAAATCAACCACAGATAATATTGTAAATAAAAAGATATAAACCAAGCCATATAGTATAATTTGGAAACAACTTCATCTAATCATTCCCCAGTACATTTCAAAGAGAGGCAAGGTAATGACAGTGTTTGTATTTGCTTAATTCCATTTCAGGTCTTTTTTTGCGCCACAAGAAATTGATTAATGATTGTCGAAAATTCTCTTTCTTATTTCGTCTTACTGATGTGTTCCTAGTTCTGGGCCAATATTACCTACATGGTTCACTGGAAATTCACAATGGAAATGGTAAAGGATGGTTGCTTACCCTTTTAAGGAATACGTAATACATAGAAATGGGTTTAAATTGCAGCGTGTCCATAAAGTCTAATAGCATTTTTGCCTGAGTGCGTTTCCACTCGGTCTGGGAAGATCAAAGACTAAAAAAAAAAAAAAAAAAATGAAACGTTGGATAGTATGATGTTTTTAGGAGAAAAATAGTTGATAGCATGATTTTTTTAGGAGAAAAATAGTGTCGGAGAGAAGAACGACACAACAAATAATAGGCGAAAGCACTGTTAAAACTCACCAAGTTCAACATTTTGTTTGTCAACGGATTTTATTAGACGTGTCTCTCCTTATGTGCGTACGTGTTGGTGTGTTGTTACCAGAAGACTGCAGAACAGAGCAAGGGATCTCATACAAAAAGAAACGAGATCCAAAAAGTTACGATACAGAAATAACTAATTATCCACTGAAATGTCATGTATCAAATATAAATTACATCCTTTTTTTATGTTATTCATGTTGTATAACTGAACTTAATGAGATTAACCTTTCAAAGAGAAAACTCAAAGCCGAGTGTTTTTGGTCGTTTAAATTTTTCATTCCTGCCATCCTGTTCAGAAATACAGTATATATTGTAAAGGCAATTCTTAGAGGAATATGTTCACCAACTTTAATCTTTAAAGATTAATGACCAGTTTCGCACGTCAATGCTTTACCATTGGCTTTATATTTGTTATAGGTTTTGCCTTATTTCATGAACAACATGGTAATTTTTTAAGATACCAGTTTGTAAATTAGGACAAACTAAATTTAAACAAGACGACTGCATAACAGCTATATCCATAGCAAGTTAGAACAAGCCTTTATTTACCTTTGAGACATTACTAACTACTTGTGTGTTTGCGCTTGATACATCTATCTAGTGAACACTCTAGCATAAATTAATTTAATATTGCGAGCTTCACAGCACAAGCATCCAGCACTGGAACTGACCAAAGACAGCTCGACCGCGCCCCCACCCCCCAAAATGCAGCTATCCTTAACTACTCCCCCGCGGTATGTATATGTACACCTTTGTTTTCAGTTTATTCTCTTTGAAGAAGACTGCCCGTGTGAGTGTCGAGAATTGGAAAATAGTAAACAAACGGGGAAAGCAGTATATATTTCTGTCTTTTTTTAAACTTGTCATATCATCTGTCTGCTGATGAGAGAAGTATAGCAAGAACATCTGAGACTATAAGCAGAATGCAGTTGAAACAGATATTGTTTTCATTGACACTGACTATAGTGAAAAACTCCCAAATAAAGATCATTTTTGGTATTTAATTGAATCTTATAATTAGGTAATTTTTCTGATTAGTGATAAGTTCTATAATTGAATGACTTTTAAGTCCAATAAATAAATGACTTTCTCTGAACAGTAAAAACTATTTGTGGAATGCTAAATGCCAGTGCTTATGGCAAAGGAAGACCACTTTTATTACGCCCATATAGCATAAGGGACGATAGTACCTTGGCTTATAATTACGGTAAATGTATAATCATATGAGCTCTACCTTCTTAGCGCTTATATTAGTATTATAGTAGGGGGCTGCCATTAATAATGTCTTCCGTTGAGGGTTTATTTGTCTGAAACTACAGAGACCACCGCCTCATATCAAGTTCAAATACAAAGTGTTAAGTAATCAAGATCAACCTCCCCGTGTCGGTGCGAAAACAGACTTACACACGAACACATCTTCAACCTAAGCCATGAGGCAAAATACGTAACACACAGGAAACACATATTCACAAACAGACAATACTTCAAAAGGATATTAGAGCAAAGGACAAAACAATACCGCATAAATCGCGCCACTTCAGATGTAGACATGATGTTGACGTTTTCTAATGTAAGCATCTTTTTTCATACACACCCCGAACTACCCTCTAGCCTTCTCTTTTCACTTATCTACTGCTTAACACAGAAATTATTTAAACAATATCAAATAAACATTGCAATTGTCATGATTATTATTATTCAGATAGATATTAATATCTACTTCATTACATTGTAACTAAAGTAAAGTAGAATATCATTCAACAGGTAGGCGTTTAAAAAACAAGTAAAAGGTCCACCTTGGTCGAAAAAAATATAATTTTTTTTAAACATGCTTTTTATTAAAATGTACTAAAAAGTTAAAAAAAATAAATTTGGAGACACACCAGATTTTCTTAAAATTAATCAAGTCTAAAAAATAAAAGCGTGGGCCCCAGACATGGAAGGAAATGCTATAATATATATATATATATATATATATATATATATATATATATATATATATATATATATATATATATATATATATATATATATATATATATATATTTTTTTTTTTTTTTTTTTTTTTTTTTTTTAGCATTTCCTTCCATGTTTAAGGTCCACGCTTTTATTTTTGTAGACATGATTAATTGTAAGAAAATCCTGGTGTCTCTAAAATTATTTCTTACTTTTTAGTGCATTTTAGTAAATGTGTTTTAAGATTTTATATGTTTTTATTTTATACTTTTTAGTTTTGACAGATATTGTTACCGATTTATAATTGTAGTTAACGAAACTGATATCCGTTTACGGGGAGGGGGAAGGGGAAGAGGGGAAGAGGAAGGGAGGAGTAGGAAGGCTAGGGGAAGGGGAAATGTAGGGAGGGGGGAGGGGAAGGGGAGGCAAGAATAAAGAAAAGGGAAGGGAGAAGGGGAAGTGTAGGGGAAGGGGAGGGGAAGAGGGAGGGGAGGAGGTAGGGTGATGGTATGAAAATGGGAAGGGGATGGAGGGGAGAGAGGGTGGGGAGAAAGTGGTAAGGGAGGAAAATAGGATAGGAAAGGGGAAGGGGAGTGGGAAGGTGGCAGGGGAGGAGGAGGGGAAAGGTGAGGGGAGGGTAGGAGGAAAGGGGAGGGTAGGGGAAGGGAGGGGAGGGAAGGGGGAAATGGAGTGAGATGGAAGAGGTAAGTGGAGGTAGAGGACAGCTAAATTAACACTTGATTGTGTGCTTGAAAGAGGAGGGGAGGGGAGGGGAAGGAGAAGGGTGAGGGAGGGGAGGGGATGGGAAGGGAAAGGTAGGGGGAAGGGGAGGAAAGATAGAGGGAAAGGGGAGGGAGAGGGGTGGGGAAGGGGAGGGGAAGTGGAGGGGAAGGCGGTGAGAAGGGGAGGGATGGTGGAAGTGGAGGGGATGGGAGAGGGACAGGGAGGGAAGAGGGAAGGGAAGGGGAGGACACTGCTAAATTAACACTTGATCTTGTGCTCCAGAGGGGGAAGGGGAGTGTGATGGAAGTGGGAAGAGAGAGGAGTTGGAAGATGAAAGGGGAAGAGGAGGACACAGTTAAATTAATATTTTAAGAAGGGAAGGGGGAAGTGGGAGGGAGGGGAAGGGGTGGGGAGGGGGAGCAGAAGGGCATGGAAGAGGGAGGTGGAGGATGGGGTGCGAATAGGGAAGGGAAGGGAGGGGAGGGGGGAGGGGTAGGGGATGGAGGAGGGAAGGGGAGGGGAGAGAGGGGAAAAGGAATGGGAGGGGGAAGACACAGCTAAATTAACACTTGATCGTGAGGTTTGGAAGGGGGAAGGAGGAGAGGGGAGGAGGAGGGGGGATAGAGGAGGGAAGGGGGGGGATGGATGAGGAAGGGAGGGAGCAGAAACATCTAAATTAACACTTGATCACTGCTTTGGAAGGGGATTGGGAGGTGTAGGGGAATGGGGAGCGGAAGAGTGGTGGGCGGGGGAAGTGGGTGGAAGATGGAAGGGGAAGGGAGGGAAAATGGGAGGGGAGAGGAAGGGAAGAGGGAAGGGAAGGGGAGGACACAGCTAAATTAAACACTTGCTCGTGCACTCTGGGAGGGGAGCTGGAGGGGGTGGGGGGAGAGGGCATAGGGAATGGAAGAGGGAAGGGAATGGGGAGGATACAACTAAATTAGCACGTGATTGTGTGTTGGGGAGGGGAGGGTGATGGTAGAGGGAATGGGGAGGGGGATGGAAGAGGGAAGAAGGAGGGGGTTATAGTGACTATAGAAGACAGACTCTACCGAGTCATAGAAGTTGTGAAAAATCTGAAGAGTTTCGTACGAGCCTAGAGATACTGGGAGAGGTCACTGTAGGGTCACTAGAGGTCACTGCTGACCTACTGATCATGTAATGTTATATTGTCACCGGGATTCAGTAACCATGCAAAATTTCAAGTCCATTGGACGAAGGAAACAGGTCGAAAACTGATTTACAAAATTTTACCTAAACAGACAGACAAATGCAGAATTCAAGTTGAATAAAAGCACTTGTAGATGCTTGATATCACTCACATTTTCTAGTTCCATATCCATACCATACCCATACCCATATCTGCATCATACCCATACCTATACCATACCCATATCTGTACCATATCCATACCCATATCTGTATCTTACCCATACCCATACCAAATCCATAACCATAACTGCTCAATACCCATACCCATACCCATGCCCAAAACCATACCCACACCCATATCTGTACCATGCCCATACCCATATCTGTATCATTGTCATACCCATACCATACCCATACCCATAGCTGTACTATACCCAGACCCATACCTATACCCATATCCATACCCATAACTGCATAATACCCATACCTATACCCATAACCATACCCATGCCCATATCTGTACCATGCCCATACCCATATCTGTATCATAGCCATACCCATACCATACCCATATCTGTAGTATACCCAGACCCATACCTATACCCATATCCATATCCATTCCATGCCATTACCTATACTCATACCCATATCTGTGTCACACCCATACCTATACGCATACCCATACCCGTACCCGTACCAATACCTGTACTCATATCCTTACCATACCCATACCTATACCAATACCCATATCCATATCCATACCCATACTATACTATTCCCATACCTTCCAGTCATATGCAAACATCTGACCATATCTTGGTGTAGGTGCAGGAGCAGCTGTTGATAGGTTTTGAACCAGTGCTGATGCCATTGGCAGTTCAGGACCATCACCAGTAGTGCCTGCTGTTGTTCTGGAATTACCCACTGAGTCCATTTCAAAGCACTGAAAATTTCTGGACAATTATTAAAACATTATTCTTGAAAGACGTCTTCACAACTCCAGGATCCTTTGAAGCAGTCTTCAGCTCCTGAATTATTCCTGGAGGGATGCCCATTGGATTGTAACCTTTTCTTAAATTCTTAAAGACTCCAAGATCCTGTGAAGCCGTCTTCAGCGCCTAAACGGAATGCAGGAGGTTCATAGTTACCACATGCGGTTAATCAAACACTTCATATAAATTCTAAAGGTCAGGCAAGTAATATTCTGATTTGAAAAACCTGTACATTACTTTTATAAAAAAAAAAAATATCCTTACAAATCTATAAACATTTTGATAATAGTACTCAATCTGAAGACATTTTATTTCATCATAAAACATCATCTTAAAACCCATACCCATACCCAATCCCATGTCCATTCTATACAATGCCCATACACATATCTGTACCATACCCATACCCATATCCTTAACATACCGATACCTATACCCACACCCATATCCATTCCATACACATACCCATATCCATATCCATATCCATGCTCATACCATACCGTACCCATACTATACCATACCATTCCTGTACCTTCCGGTCGTATACCAACATCATAAAAAACATGGAAAAGGGAAAAGGGAAGGGGAGGGGAGGGAAGGGGAGGATGGGAAAGGAGGTGGAGGGGAGGGGAGGATGAAGAGGGGGATTATCGTTTTTCCATGAGGGAGTTGAGGTCTCGGGGAGGGGAGGGGTTTAGTGACCTCACTGCTTAAACCAGTTTTGGGGATGGGGAGGGGGCCGTTATAGGGGAAGAGAGGCGAGGGCTGTGGGAGGCGAGGTCCCGGGGGGAGGGGGGGGGGAATGTTTAGGGACAACCCTGCTTAAAACCTGTTTTTGGAGGGGAGAGGGAAGTGGGAGAAATGGGGACACAGACGTAGAAACAAAGCCAAGGAAACTAATATTTGTAATAAGATTTAATTAAAATAAAATCGTTTGTATCTTAAACAAAAAAAATCAAGATATGCCTGAAATTAATGGAGGAAATGAGGAATAGTGAGGTTTATGAAAGTGGTTCAACTAATGAGTTGTCTGGCCTAACTCCCTTTACAATTCACATAAGAATAACTTAAAGCGAGACCCGACAAGTAATGTGGTTACTGTCACTGTCTGGTCCTAAGATGGAATAAAATATCATATATACATATATTATTATTGTAAATGTTCTCATTTTTCTCGTTCTACTGCCATATTGATGATGTTCTTCTCATTCTGGAAAAGAACCATACAACCAGTGCAGCTCTCATTTGCTAAGGCCTCAGAGATCCCGAGTAGTCAATTACTGACCTTAATTTCTTCCATGTCCCTATGAACTTTCACTGCCCGGCCGAATCGTTTCAGGTAAATTCTGCTTAGCAACCGAGGCCGGCCCAACTGACCCAACGCGACCGGTAATCTTACAAGTGTTGCGCTTCTCCTATTAGCCTTTGGCAAGAGCTTAAGTATCCATCCATCTACTGTCCACACTTGGGCAACAAAGCAACATGTGTTGAGGCTTAACTTATCTCCACAAGGGGCAAGAGCCATATGAGGATGTTTATCCCTCCTGGTACAGATAACTTGGAAGTCTGCAGCATCCATTCTAGTTCATTCTGGAATTAATCGACCTCAAGTAAAAGTTCATTCTGCTAAGTATTCGGCCTAACCCCCTTTATTCTTCTTCTACCTCTCACATGTCTCTCCTTAAGTCAATCTTCCTCGAAGCTCGTGAGCTTGTCTCTCGATTTCCTCCTCTTTTGAACAAGTAATCTTCTTCATCACCCTTTCTCCATATTGGCTACTGCTCGCTTAATGTAAATTTCCTAATTAACTGAATATTGGAAATTGTTTTACCTAAGCCCAAATGCCATCTTGCCTGTGCTGTAACTACCTTAAGTTTATCTCATCTTATCCAAATTATCCTCCAGCCTTCAGCTGAATTACGATGCTTAAAGCATTTTTTCTTCTCGTGGATGCCAGCATTATTATTATTATTATTATTATTATTATTATTATTATTATTATTATTATTATTATTATTATTATTATTAAAAGGATGGCTGTATTATGAGAATTTATCTTATACAGTATCTTTTATATTTTCCTTATAATTAGCTTTTTGGCCTCAGCGATGTTGGTCGGCAACTGGCCGATATTTATATTGGAAAAAAGATAGTGTGCGGAATGTGTGAAGTCTTTTATGGAAATATCCAATCAGAAATCCGTGGAATCCTTCGTTGTCTGGACTCAGGTTCTACTTCAGGTACCGTCGACATGTTTTGACCATCTCGTTGTTCATCCTCTGGACATGGTTGAAAAAGATCTGCAGAAATAAGGAGCTTGGGTCGGTATTTATAGCGGGGGGGGTCTTGATCAGTGCTGAATTATGATTGGCTGCCAAGGGCAGGTTATCTCGGGTGGAGCCTTCTCCCCCATGTTGATGATTGGGGCTCGTCTTGCATGCGAGCGGCATTGTAGTGCTGTGGATGAATGGGAGAATTTCGATCCTCAGATGCCGAATTTTGATTCGCTCGTTCGCTAAGAGGGTCGCTTGGTGCAAGTCTCCTGGCGACCGTAGGGAGGAGAAAGGTTTCCTGAGGATTGTTCCATCCAATATCAGTTATTCTAAAACTTACCAATCGGTTATTGCCTAATTAGTATTCGAAAAACTCGTCTAAAGAAAACAATTAAAAAAACCGAAACTGGAAAGCTTTGCACCTGACATCCAGGAGTGACGTCTTGCATTTCATAGATTAAGTTCATCTGGTCAGCGGTAGTGTTCCCTTTCAAATATGTCACTTCAGATGTGACTTTCACATCAAAAGCTTTCTAGCTGGAATATCAGGTGGAGGATGGACGAAGATAAATACATTATTGAAGATATTCATAGAGATAAAATCTTTTTCTTATAATTAACTAAAGAAAATCATAAAAAAAGACACTGAATAAATAATAAATTCAATTATATTACTCGAGGTAAGCTTCATTGCAGAATACATGATAAAATGGCTAATAATTCGTGTGTATGTTCACTTTTAGCTAAAACCTTCGACAATTCATAGAAAAGTCGCAGTGGTTCCCAACCGGTGTGCCATGGCATCAAAGAGTGCTGTGATTAACAGAGGGTGCCGCAATATTTGGGGAAAACATTATTTCAAAAACTAGAAAAAATTTTTGAACCATCCATTCTCTTTTTTATCCCTAATATCAGCGGTATCGCTACTTTGGTATTCTTACTCCCGTCACTAGTAATAATATATTAGAATATCACTGGCTTTTCAGCAGTTAAAACCAAGACCATCAGTCTAGGGCGCTATTTACGCTGAAAAGATGTTCATAAGGAAAAAAAAGCGTTCTTTTTTTTTTATTTCTAAACAGATAAATCGGTTTTACCATAATTAGAGCAATAAACTAATAAATACACAGTCATGGATCTACCTGACCATTATGAATTGTTTTTAAGAAAAAAAAAAAAACGCTTATAATAAAACGCAAAAATGTGTTATTTAGAAGTGTGTCCAATAAAATACCTTCGTACAAGCACAATTCTAATTCCAATTCGATTTTTTATACCATGTGGCCCATTGTGCCATGTTAGCTTGTTTCGGTTTTATCAATGTGCTCATCACTGACATAGTACACAACTGCCTACTACTGTTACAATTATATTGCTATTGTCATTCGTTGTATTTGAATACAGCAAAATCAGTGTAAGCACGAGTATTTATTTTCAATGTATCCAGGGACAAAGATTTGCCACAGTAATATTGAATTTAATACAGGATACTGGGAAACATGATTTTCTACAATGTGCTTCGAGACTTCTAAAAGGCCTGACTGGGGTGCCTCGAACCAGAGAAGGTTGGGGACACTAGTCTGAAGTAAATCCCTCAGAATTTTCATACCTCATAGAAATATAAAATTTCACTGATGATTTTCATCTCAAATAATCGGGTTCACTTTAGATTCGGATCATTCTCTACCCTTTTGGAAAGTTTAATCACTTTAACTTAATGACTTTTAGCTGGTAGGGGTTCAGCCGAATTTCTTTAGATTTATACAGGACAAGGAGATCTCAAAGCATTTCACCTACTCTTTAGTATAGATGACACTGCTATTGCAAGTGATTAGATATCAAGATGTTAAGTTTACATGTAAACATAATTTTAAAAACTGCTCTTTTTTGTCTGAGTTCTAAACCTGAAAAGAAACCGAGTTTATGAGGATTTTCTGTTTCTCAAGAAGTTCAAAAGAGCTTATCCGCTTTATTTTACAAAATTACTGAAAACCATAACTTAGGACGTTTGTTTTCAGGCCACATCTCAACGTTTACGTCACTGAAGTCAGGAATAACAAATCACATTACCTTTCGACTATGATGACCTGTCGGGAAAGCAGTTGTGTTTATTCTTATGCCATTCATTCCATAACGAGTTACAATCAATTCCCGACTGTGGAACTTCGTAATATATGAAGGCTTTTTTAATGAATATTCCTGGGCTATCGATGGTAATCACAGCTTCTGAGGTGAATTAACAGATAGACGGCTGATTCAAATAGGTTTATTTGCTTATGCAAAGAATGGGGAACCTCACATGGCTTATCTTTTCAAGCAGCCTCACCCGTTTTACCACAATACTGTAGCCGATAGAGAATACAATTCATTTTAATTATTTCCTAAATATAAGGAACTCTGGGTTTTATGCCCCTTCATCAATTCTCTCCTCTATCTAACTGATGGTTAAGCCTAATCCTCTCTGTTCAAATGACTGCCTGAGGGCCTTAATTCAAGGATGCTTTCTTTGCCGGCACAAGACAACGGGCAAGGGAGGAGCCAGAGAAGAGAAAGTTGGTGCCACGCCACTCGGGGATGATGACCTCTCCACGAGGACTGACTAAATTCCCACATCCTTGCTATAAAAACAAGACAGAGATTGACCTTTGCGCCACTTACCTGATGCCAAGGTGTAATTCCCGAGGTTATAAATAGAGGCTTTTGAGATAACTCACAACTGTTGGATGAAAAGGTAGAGAAATATGCCAAAAGAGTCAGGGCAAACCTGGTCTGGGTGGATTTTTAAAAAGACCCAAGCCTTAAAACAATGGCTAGAATCTCTCAAAGCCACGAGTACAAAGGAAATCCTCAAACTCTTCAAGCTCGAGGACTTTTTACATTATGCCCCGCCAGCCCTTGCTACCCATCTATGTGACAAGGCACCTAAGACAGTAAACCAAGTGCTGTACTTGTGCTGACATTTGGGATATGCATCATCCCCATGGACGAAATTTATATCCCTCCTTGCCTGCCTCAACAAACTCCCAGCAACCTCCCAAGAATGGTCACCCCATAAAAAACCTGTGTTTGGGTATTGTAAAAGAACAAGGCACCCCACTGAACAGTGCCACTTGAAGGCTGAGAATCCGCCAGAAAATCCCTCTACATCCTCAAATGGGACAACACTCCAACAAGCCACGCCTGGGGCGTGGACGAAAAGTAAAGGGCCTGCTCCCTCCAATGGGACAGTGCCAGATAAAGATTATAGCCGGACTTATTGCCCCGCTTGCAAAATCTTGGGCACTTCGCCCAATGGGCAAAATGCTCTAATAATAAGTCAAGTATACTTGCCCTTGCCTTGACACTTACCAACCCAACATCCTTAGGTCCTACAGCCCAGGGTTCCATATATGTGGCACCTCCCAGAGGTAGATGCCCTGCCAGCCAGGTCAAGGCATTTGATGACTCTGGTGCACAAATGTCCCTCATAAGGGGAGAAAAAGTTCCCCATGGAGCTACCATTAACAGACGTTAACTCGTCACATTTGAAGGTATCAGTCACTTTAAGATAATACTTCTTACTATCAAGTTGAGGATCTCTCAGGACATTTGTTTTCAGGCCACACCTTAATGCTAACGTCGCATTACCTTTTGACTTTGACGACCTGTTGGGAAAGCAGTTGTATTTATTCTTAAGCCATTCATTCCATAATGAGTTACAATCAATTCCCGACCATGGAACTTCGTAATATATGAAGGGTTTTTTAATGAATGCTCCTGGACTATCGATGGTAATCACAGCGTCCTAGGTGAATTAGCAGATAGATTGTTGATTCAGATAGGCTTATTTGCTTGTACAAAGAATGGGGAACCTCACATGGTCGATCTTTAGTTTTGAGTTAAAGAGAACCAAAGAGACAGAGAGACACACTAACTTAAAAATAGATTGATGGAGAAAGAGATCCATAAACTGTATTATATGCTGGTAATTTCATATCATCAAAATTGATATTATGTGAATGCCCACCACATAAACTGCATAATTGTGACGTGTCAGACAAATGTCTGTACGAATATTTCTAAACCAGAATTAATCATAAGCATCTCTTTTTATAAACTCATGGCCAGGGAGCAACTGGTGGAAGTGAGCAGCAATAGGAAACTACAATTCTTTTCTGTTATTATTGATTAATTCTGAGAAGAACTAAAGTAGGATATCAAGGAAGCTTCCCAGGTACTTCCATCTCGCTACAGGAACCCAGTAAGAGCATCTCCAGGTACTCGAAGTGGAACCACTTCAACTTGTGAGATGTCCTTCAAAAAAAAATTAGTTCTCGTGAGAAAGTATGATTTTAGTAAGGTCTATACGTTACTGTTACATTCTCCTTGTTTGTCTGTTGAAACAGGGAATGATAAATGTTGAGTTGCCACCTGACATTCACGGTTCGATATGTCATTCTGAATCATGTAAATACTTCTAAATTCACTAGAAATACCTCTCCACTGAAAAAAAAATCATTAATACCTTTCAAACGTCTTAGAATCCCGATGCTCCCCACTTTTCAAAGCCTGGGTTCAAAAAGAAAAAATCGAGAGAGAAATATAGGTTTATTTTTCCTACAGGGAAAGAAAATTTAATTTTCGCCTTAACTGATGAGATAGTTATGAGGTCCAGAGCTGTCGCCGGGACCCTCAATCCACCCCCGCTTCAAAACAAAAATCTACATGACGCACCGAGGCTCTCGGGAAACAGATCCAACGCTCCTGATTCAAGCGATCTTTTATGCATTTTTCAGAAGACACTTTATGTCCTTGTCAAAATTGTGATTACTAATGTATGTAAGGCATTGAAAGCTCTCTAACCAAATGTATTTGAAAGCTCTTCCTAATTGGCGTATAGAATTGTTAACCTTTCTTCAGGTGTGGGAAAACACATCTGACTGTATGTAGACGTCCCTCCGTTTTCTTCTCGTGTCAAATTCGACTTTTCCGCTCGCAAGAGTTCTTGACCTGTCTGAGATT
>NC_089741.1:73992746-74020246 GCF_040412425.1 Macrobrachium rosenbergii | reverse complement strand
ATCCACTGTAGTCCTTAGTTCTTGTCCTTCGCTGGTTTTTAGCCCACAGGACAACGAACTTATTATCAACTTAAAAATTCCCTTTCGGTTACATATATGAAAATATATTATTTCCGAGGTAGAGCGAATTGGATATTAAAGGATGTTTGTAGCTTACTGATTGTATATGAATCACGGTGATGTGATAAAAAGTCATAATATGGCTGGCTGTATTGACAAACGCACTACACAGTTAACATGGCAGAGGTGGGTGGATATCGTCTCTAAATACAAACACCTGAGTTCGACAGGGATTTGTAGGTGGGAGCCGATATCCACTTATACCTCACTTGCTGGCCGTTTGGATTAAAGCATTCACTGTAGTCCTTATTTCTTGTCCTTCGTTGGTTCGAGCCCACTGGACGACGAACTTATTATCAACTAAAAAAATCCCCTTCGGTACCATATATGAAAATATATTATTTCCGAGGTAGAGCGAATTGAATATTAAAGGACGTTTGTAGCTTACTGATTGTATATGAATCACGATGATGTGATAAAAAGTCATATCATGGCTGTGTGCGACAAATGCACTACACGGTTAACATGGCAGAGGTGGGTGGATATCGTCTCTAAATACAAAAACAAACGCCTGAGTTCGACGGGGATTTGTAAGGTAGGAGCCAATATCCACTTTACCTCACTTGCTGGCCGTGTCGATTAAAGCGTCCACTGTAGTCCTGAGTTCTTGTCCTTCGTTGGTTCGAGCCCACTGGACGACGAACTTATTATCAACTAAAAATTTCTCTTCGGTAACATATATGAAAATATATTATTTCTGAGGTAGAGCGAACTGGATATTAAAGGACGTTTGTAGCTTAGTGATTGTATATGAATCACAGTGATGTTATATATATATATATATATATATATATATATATATATATATATATATATATATATATATATATATATATATATATATATATATATATATATATATATATATATATATATATATATATATATATATATATATATATATATATATATATATATATATATATATATATATATATATATATATATATATATATATATATATATATATATATATATATATATATATATATATATATGTTTTTATATATATATGTATATGTATATATATATATATATATATATATATATATATATATATATATATATATATATATATATATATATATATATATATATATATATATATATATATATATATATATATATATATATATATATATATATATACATATACATATATATATAAACATATATACATTATACACACACACACACACACACACACATATATATATATATATATATATATATATATATATATATATATATATATATATATAATATATATATATATATATATATATATATATATATATATATATATATATATATATATATATATATATATATATATATATATATATATATATATACAGGTATATATAAGCAAATACCAGAAAGGCCATGCTGCTGATGCAATCTTACATGCCACGAGCCGGGTTTGATAATCGGACCACTATATGTGAAGCCCAGGCGAAACCAACTGAGCTGGTATGGCTAGAAGGAAAATGTAATATTCCCTGCGGCACCATTTTCTCTAGTTTTCTGCAGCTGCACTTATCCATATACTCATTTTCTCTTGGTTCGCCTGTCAACCTTTTACTTTTCCGTGAGATAAAAATCCTTATTTTGATTAAGAAAAATTTCAATTTAATAACAGATTATATGATGCGAAAAAAGCATAGCCATAGCTCATGATAGGAAACTTAAAGGAACTATTAGGTAACACGGAATTGAAATTTAGATGAAGTCGTCTTTCTTGAGTGAGAGACTAAATCAGAAATTATTTCAAACAGCTGGCAAATTGCTACGTCATACGAAATATCATATCTTGCTCTCTTTCGTCCTTAATTTATCTTCCATCACCCCGCTTCAGCTCATTTCTTTCTCCGATTTCATTTCTCATTAGAGCCTGAGGACGCGAGGCAAAAGCAATATCACTTGGAACTTCATAACTACAGAATCATTACTGAAGCTCTGTTTCCAAATTATAGATATATGTGACCACTTTTAAGTGTAATCTCTGACTAAAGCTAATGCTCCAAGTAAATATATATATATATATATATATATATATATATATATATATATATATATATATATATATATATATATATCTTGCTCTCTTCTGTCCTTAATTTATCTTCCATCACCCTGCTCCAGCTCATTTCTTTCTCCGATTTCATTTCTCATTAGAGCCTGAGGACGCGAGGCAAAAGCAATATCACTTGGAACTTCATAACTACAGAATCATTACTGAAGCTCTATTCCAAATTATAGATATATGTGACCACTTTTTAAGTGTAATCTCTGACTAAAGCTAATGCTAAAGTAAATATATATATATATATATATATATATATATATATATATATATATATATATATATATATATATATATATATATATATATATATATATATATATATATATATATATATATATATATATATATATATATATATATATATATATATATATATATATATATATATATATATATATATATATATATATATATATATATATATATATATATATATATATATATATATATATATATATATATATATATATATATATATATATATATATATATATATATATATATATATATATATATATATATATATATATATATATATATATATATATATATATATATATATATATATATATATATATATTTACGTAAAAAGAGGAAAACAAAGGAGAATTTCATACGAGCATAGGGCTCTTGTTACTGAGGGAAATATTACGTAAAACACGTGGGCAAATTTAAAGGAGTGTATTTACATAAATGATATCAGTACGGGAAAGAGGAACTCAAGTAGATTACTATCCTGAAGGAGATTCCTACGGGATTGAATGAAACTGGGGGATTCCAGCCACAGGCCGAGAAGCTTCCACGAAATAGGATCCCTCTGAAATGAGAGATATGCACATTATACACCAGTAATGAAAATAGACAAAAGAATAATGAATTCGAAGCTGCACTGAGGGTGCCAAACGAGTAATAAAGATTTAATACTGCCGATGCAAGAGGCGCACGGACATTAGACAAGGGAGATTTCTGGCTTTCTCTTTAAGAAAATATTACGAGACAAAAGCGTGACTGAAATGGGGCTCTTCCAGGGCACTTTACCTTAGCAGATTTTCCGAGGGCGCGTAGAAGGCAGTCCGTGGATGACTTGCGATTTCCGAGGGCGAGTTTCTTCCATGTGGTGAGATGCAAGGGCTTCCTTAAAGGGGCAAGGCGATGGGGACTCCTCGAAACTCCAAGCAATGGCGTGTGGGCTCGAGGCAGGCCAGTGGTGGAGAGAACACTTGGAATACGGTCGAAGTGCACGAGGAAAAGTATACTTTGGAAAGGGCCACGTGGTTAGGATGCAAGGGCATTGGTGGGGCCAGGTGTTGAGGACGTCTTCATTCCATATCTTCCAGCCCGCGTGTGTGTCGAGACCTCGTGGGTTTCTGCTTTTTATCCCCTCCTATGGGGCAGGGGATGCGTCCAACACAGATGTTTTGACTCATTGCACCTGCTGCCCGCAGGGGAGGTTTTGGCCTGTAGGAGAAACACCCAAGCCAGATTACTTTTGCCTCGAAGGAAAGATCTTTATCAAAAATGGGAGCGGCTTTAATCTTTTAAACCCTTGTTTTAATCGATAGACAGATGGTCTATCGATTGGCCGGCTGGCAGTAAATGAAGCACAACAGAACAACCAACAACAACAAAGGAGGGGGGGGGAGGCAATTTGCTAGCGAATTCTTGCTAATCATAATACCTCCCCATACAAGATGATGTACATACCTCCTTCGGGTGTGTACATCGATATTCAAGAATGAGCGGCAAATGCTTTACGTTACTCTACATTCTGCCTTGCAATGAACTTTACTCCTAAGGGTTTTATGAAGCTGTGACATTACTTTTAATAACACATTGGGACAATTTTTCGTTAACAGAACGCAAAGTGATTTAAACACTTGCAAAAGAATAATTACTTTAGATTTGGTTACCCACTGGTAACTTTATAAAGTGACTCGAACAATTGTGAATTAATTAAGATTATAGGACCACGTATATAAGGCTATGGCCAACAAATGAAAAGAAAGGTTATTGTTCAAGAATTAAAATACACGGTTACTTAATTTTAGATAAAATGCATGCGGTTAGTACAATCTGCCTTGAAGAGGCTGTGTAAATGAAAAACAGCGTTTATTTTTGTAAATGACATCCCCTTTTACGCGATACTGTAATGACTGTACATATTCGCATTGATAATTTATCTTCGTTTTAACGTACTTTGCTTCGCCGGCCCACACGGATTTTGACAGCCGTATGCGGGCGAGAGTATTCGCAAGGTTTTAATTCGCTAACCTTAAACTACGCTAATTTTATGCGTCCACTGCCTACTCAATGTTATGACGGGGCGAGCAGACAAAAGATGTGGGGTAGGACAAACAGCGATCTTGGAAGGAATGGAAGGGGGAAAAGGGATAATAATAACAAAAGGAAAATTACCAAGACATTACGAAGGAAAACTTGACCGCATATGAAAGGCGGGACATGTCCCTCAGAGCTTACGAGAGGGGCATTTAAATCACAAGGGCAAGAGTTTATGACTCGGGATTCATTAAGATAAAGAAAACTAAATGACTAAAAGAAAGTAAATGATATTGGCAGAAGAGCTAAGGGAAAAAGAGTGAGGGTTTTATTGTGTTAGGCGGGAATTTATCGTCCTTCGCCTATAAATTACGGCCCGGACTATCACTTCAGTCCCAGGGTGAGGAAAGCGCACCCGAAGGGCGCGACTCCTTCAGGAGGGGCTGACACGCACGCCCGGTGCCAAGGTATGGGCGCAAGGGCGTGCCACTTCTCACTCTGTTATTCTTAATGATTTAAACATTGTGTGGGGAATGGTATCCCGTATTTAATTGCCTCTTGTGGGGATAATTTAAGGGAAGATTAGTAGATGATGGTAAGAGATAGCAGTTCCTGAGGAACGGAAGAAGATAGAGGAGGGTCTGACATCCCCTTCTGGATTAGGGGTGCCAAGACCTTCGAAAAATGAAATTGTGGCACAGGTGCCAGGGGAGCTCTAGAGCTCTTTGTAAATTACCTGGAATGTCCCACGCCCGTGGTAATTTCACCTCGAGCCTTTCTTAATGGGACAGTTGTTCTCGGCCGGGAAGCGGAGGGCCCGCGATCGAGGGCTGCACGGAGTACCACCTGGGCCTGCTGCTGCGACAGCTGACGCAGGAGTGTTCCGTGCTGGTTCTACCATAATCCGTCGCAGCTCTTGTAGTTCATCGCCAAGTGAGATATGGCAGAATCCTGACTTGCAATTGCGCCGGCGACGGACTGAGGCAGAGAGGAGGCGGTCGGGGTGGCGTGAGCGGCTCGCAGGTATCGATGACCAGCTCAGGCACGGTTGCGAGGCCGCACCTGCAGGTGAGCTTCCGCGGTGGTCGGGAGGAACCGTCTCTCTGACCGACGCTGGTAGCGGTGCCAGGCCGGGGAAGAGAGGGGTCCTGAGTTGGATCCCGTGAATGGAGATCGACGTAGCGCTCTTGCGCTGGCACTAGGGCAGAGTCAGGCGCTATCAGAGGTTTCTTGGGCCGTCGGTCAGACGGACGAAGCTTGGCCCTGCTCGGGGCATGCAAGTGGCACCGGCAGGAATTTGGCATCTCCTGAAGGGAGATTTGATTGGGGCCCTGGCACTGGCACTGAGGCAGGGCCGGGCACTGGAATTGGATCGGGAACCAATCGAGGGGGCCACTGTACATCGTACTCAGGTGGCACTGGTGGGGACTGCACGTCCTCCTGGTACCCAGGGGGCGCCAGTCTTGGCTGAGGGAGAAGCGGGGGAGGATTACTCGCGCCCGCGGAATGATTCGGGGAATGTGGACCCCTAGATTGTCGTGATTTCGGTGGGGACTGAAAGTCCTGTCCCAGGATGACGTCATAGCCTCCGGGGAGGTGGCTTGCTACTGCAAGATTGCAGATTTTGGATTGGTGAGGTCTTGTGACTCTCAATTGGACTGTAGGGAGTATCATTTTAAATTGATTTATTCCCTCGATCGTGACGAGTTTTCGTCTATTGAGGATAGCTCCGTAGGGAACTCTGTCCCTTCTGATGAGGGAGATTTGTGCGCCCGAGTCCTCGAAAGCAGTGACTCGGTGCGCGGGCTCGCTACCTCGTGGAGGGGCCACGTATACGGGCCCTTTGGCGGGAGGGCCTAATGACTGGGGATCTGTGACGGCCAAGGCGACGGTGGGAGTATTTACTTTATTATTGCGTGGGCATTTTGCCCATGCGGGAGAATGGCCATAAACCTTGCACGCCGTGCAAAAGGTCTGGCTAAAGTCTTTCCGCGCTGCCCCTGTGGAGGGCGCAGGCGAGTTATTTGTCGGTTTTCCGGGAGAGAGAGGAGCCGGTTTCTTGTTCCGCACTGTTCGGAGGAATGCCCCGTTTTCTTGCAATAATGGCAAGTTAGGGGCTTGCCCGAGTTCCCATTTTTGTGGGAATTTGAACCTCCGAGGAGGGACGGGGGATTTATCTTCCGCCCCATGGATCCTTCTTGAGGGTGGTGGGTTTCCCACATATCTGCTATTCGCAACACTCGGTGAGTGTTGCTGGGGCTTTTTCCACTATATGAGTGGCGAGGGCAGGAGGGGCGAGTGCAGGAAATGCTCGAATTTAAACCGCCCGAGTACCTCGGCGGTGTTAGTGGCTCCTTTGAATCGAGCCATTTTGTCAACGCCCGCTCTGAATGGTACGCCCAATCGACCAAGTCTGGCCTGCTTCTCTGGGCTGCTTTCTCCAACGTCTCTCCACCGCTGGGGTAATCTCGCCTTTCAGAACTGCTTGGCGACGGGCTTCCCAGTTTCCCGATCGTCTGCGGGAAGGGCGTGGTAAGCAACAAGGGCCTTTCCGCCCAGGAATTTAGTGAGAACAAGGGAGAGTTCCGAGGGGGAGAGATCGCAGCACTCCAGGACTCGTTCGGCCCTTTCAAGCCATACTTCGGGTTCGGACTCGGTCCATTTTGGCATGAACGAGTGAGCTTGACTGAGGGCACTCATTCCCACGGCAGGGGGAGCGGGGGTGGCGTGCTGTCGTTCTAGCACCTGGAGCTCATGGGCGCGTTCTCTCTCTCTCTCCTCACGTTCTCTCTCCTCTCGTTGTTCTTGAGCGATTCGTTCTCTCTCTCTCTCCTGCTCTTGGGCAATTCTGTCTCTCTCTCTTTCCTCACGTTCTCTCTCCTCTCGTTGCTCTTGGGCAATTCGTTCTCTCTCTCTCTCCTCACGTTCTTTTGCCTCTCGTTGCTCTTGGGCAATTCATTCCCTCTCCTCTCGTTGTTCTTGGGCAATTCGCTCTCTCTCTCTCTCTTCACGTTCTCTTGCTCTCTCTGCCTTGGCATCGTCCACTCGCTCTTGAGCCCATGCTCTCAGATCTTGCCCCGATAGTCCCATGTCCTTCCCAGCGGACATGTAGAATTTGAAATCCTCGTTTTGTTGGGCTCTGGTATTAGCCATCTTGAAACAATGGGTATATGATATGTCTGAAAAGACTCAGGTTGTCTGAAAAGACTCAATGCAGGAATCTGAAACACTCAATTGTTCAGACTGCAGGAGAATGGATCTGTCCGAATAAGACAGTTGATTAGTAAGTCTGAGGAGACTTTTTGTTAAAATTGGATGTGTCTTGAAAGACGTGGTTGTTCTTGGCGAACGAATTTTAATATGCGTCTCGAAGACGTAGGGGATTTTGTCACGCCGACTTGACCGGCTGTAGCGTGAAGTTAAGGAGTTGTTCTAACGAACTAGAATGATCAGTCCCGTAAGGGCTTAGATGTGTGTGAACTACACTGTATAATGTCTCAAAAGGACTTAATTTTGGGTTCCTGCAGAGGAATGAGAAATTCACGCCACGTGCACGTAGAAATTTTTGTATGAGTCTCTGAGGACTGGAATTTGGAGAAATTCTCACCACGTGCTACGTAGAATTTTAGGAGTCTCTGAGGACTGGAATTTGGAGAAATTCTTGCCACGTGCGACGTAGAATTTTAGGAGTCTCTGAGGACTGGAATTTGGAGAAATTCTCGCCACGTGCGACGTAGAATTTTAGGAGTCTCTGAGGACTGGAATTTGGAGAAATTCTCGCCACATGCGACGTAGAATTTTAGGAGTCTCTGAGGACTGGAATTTGGAGGAATTCTCGCCACGTACGACGTAGAATTTTAGGAGTCTCTGAGGACTGGAATTTGGAGGAATTCTCGCCACGTGCGACGTAGAATTTTAGGAGTCACTTAGGACTTGGAAATAAGATTCGTCCCTTAGGACTTAGAAATTACTAACGGGAAACCCAAAGAAAAATGTATGCTGGGAAATGAATGGGGGAAAAAAATGCTACACACGCGGGCCTGGGCGGGGGGGGGGGGTGTGAAGGACGCCTGACCATCACCGGAGTTATTTTTAGATTCTGTGTGAATGAACCCGTATATTTATACACCGTCTGGGATTCCGGGGAATTTCCCAGTCGTCTGAGAGGATAACAATACAACGACCTAGTAATTTTCCCTATAAGCGGAGTTTAAATTTCGCTTTCCTAACACCTAACTCGAATCCTAACTACACTGAGAGAATTTTCAGCAATGCAAGCTGACTTCGTCGTGTCCCACGTGGGAATTTTATTCGCGCCTAAATAACAGTTCGCTAATTCGAAATGCAAAGTAAAATTTATCACAGAGGAATTTCTTTCGCACTATTCCTCGAAGCAAAGGATGGTAAAGATTTTAACACAGGAATTTTTGCACTATTCCTCGAAGCAAAAGATATGGCAAAGATTTTAACACAGAGGAATTTCGCACTATTCCTCGAAGCAAAGGATGGTTAGCACTGGTTATTTCCTAACTACCTATCCTGAAAGGCATGCATTAACGAATCTAATACGGCGGTTCTTTCTCTCAGTGAATACATGCGTCCCTATTTCTAATTCCTAGGAACAGTCACGATTGTAAAAGGTTTTGCTAAGATAAACACATTACTTACGTGGAATTTTCTGGATCTGTGTGCTGGTTTTACACATAAGGTTCGTAATTGTCTCGTACCCAGCTTAGCTTTGCTAATAGCTGATCTGGCAAGTTGCAAATGCAATGAAGCAATGCTAAGGGAACTGCAACTGCAAAACGAGATCTATGGCCAGGTCGCCATTTTTACGTTTTTCCGTGGTTTTAGTTTGAAATATGCTCTGTGAGACAGGCAGCAACGATTTAAGGTAATTTAGCCTTGTGATTCTGACTTCGTGGGTACAGGAAAACGTAAAAAAAGACGAAAACAAAGGAGAATTTCATACGAGCATAGGGCTCTTGTTACTGAGGGAAATATTACGTAAAACACGTGGCAAATTTAAAGGAGTGTATTTACATAAATGATATCAGTACGGGAAAGAGGAACTCAAGTAGATTACTATCCTGAAGGAGATTCCTACGGGATTGAATGAAACTGGGGGATTCCAGCCACAGGCCAAGAAGCTTCCACGAAATAGGATCCCTCTGAAATGAGAGATATGCACATTATACGCCAGTAATGAAAATAGACAAAAGAATAATGAATTCGAAGCTGCACTTAGGGTGCCAAACGAGTAATAAAGAATTAATACTGCCGATGCAAGAGGCGCAGGAACATTAGACAAGGGAGATTTCTGGCTTTCTCTTTAAGAAAATATTACGAGACAAAAGCATGACTGAAATGGGGCTCTTCCAGGGCACTTTACCTTAGCAGATTTTCCGAGGGCGCGTAGAAGGCAGTCCGTGGATGACTTGCGATTTCCGAGGGCGAGTTTCTTCCACGTGGTGAGATGCAAGGGCTTCCGTAAAGGGGCAAGGCGATGGGGACTCCTCGAAACTCCAAGCAATGGCGTGTGGGCTCGAGGCAAGCCAGCGGTGGAGAGAACACTTGGAATACGGTCGAAGGGCACGAGGAAAAGTATACTTTGGAAAGGGCCACGTGGTTAGGATGCAAGGGCATCGGTGGGGCCAGGTGTTGAGGACGTCTTCATTCCATATCTTCCAGCCCGCGTGTGTGTCGAGACCTCGTGGGTTTCTGCTTTTTATCCCCTCCTATGGGGCAGGGGATGCGTCCAACACAGATGTTTTCACTCATTGCACCCGCTGCCCGCACGGGAGGTTTTGGCCTGTAGGAGAAACACCCAAGCCAGATTACTTTTGCCTCGAAGGAAAGATCTTTATCAAAAATGGGAGCAGCTTTAATCTTTTAAACCCTTGTTTTAAGTCGATAGACAGATGGTCTATCGATCAATGCCGGCTGGCAGTAAATGAAGCACAACAGAACAACCAACAACAACAAAGGAGGGGGAGGAGGCAATTTGCTAGCGAATTCTTGCTAATCATAATATATATATATATATATATATATATATATATATATATATATATATATATATATATATATATATATATATATATATATATATATATATATATATATATATATATATATATATATATATATATATATATATATATATATATATATACTCTTCCTTCTGCATGGGGTAGCTTACCAAGGAAAGAAGGGACAAGGATCCAAGGATCATTATCGCTACCACATTCATACTAAAGTCATGAAATCCTGGATGATCAGTTGTGCAAAACGTCCACAACAATAACTACTTCATGCACCAAATAGAGCTCTCACCAACAGTGAATTTAAACCTCCACAATGAACAGCAGCACTTACGTCTATCTTGCAGACACATAATCACTTTCTGGAATGTTTTTCTATCTTCTAAAGAAGACGAACTATATTAATATAGAACAAGCCTACATGGACCATTGGCCTGAAATTCAAGCTTCCAAAGAATAAGGTGTTCATTTGAGAAAAATAACAGAAATTAACGGGAAATACAGAAAGAGATCATTTATTAGAAAAACACATAAATTAGAAAATAATAAATAAATAAAAATGTTCAATATTAAAATACAAGTTGAATTGTATTGGGCAGTAATTCATTGCAACTTTGCTTGAACTTCTGAAGCTCCAGTTGCACGATATCCTCAGGGAGGCTGTTCCACATTCCAAAGGTGTGAGAAATAAAGGACCTCTGGAACTGAGAAGTTCGACAGCAAGGCACATTGGTGCTAATGTTCAGCGAATCTTGTTGCTCTCGGCAGGAAAATGGGACCAGGGATCTACTGTGAATGTGAAAGATCTCTGTTAGAATACAACTGAGGCTGTGATTACGCCTTCAAACAATCTTCTAACTATCTCTTCATAACTTTTGAGGGCTTCCTCCTCTTTCTCCCTGCACTTTGGAACTACATACTCTTTCTACCAATCTTATCTATTCGTTTTTTCCACATGACTGAACCATCTTAAAATATTCTTTCTTTTATCCATGGTAATCCTTTTACCACTACTTTTACATGTCTCCACACTACTGACCAAAATGAGCAGTTCATCTCTATAGCTTCCACTTCCTCTCTTTCGTTTGCAGTCAACGTCTACATTTCACTTCCTAAAGGAGAGCTGGTTAAATGATCCCTTCATACATCAACTGCCATATAACTCTGGAAATTATTAACTGACCTGGATGAAACTCCCACCAAGGTTGCTAATTGTGACAAATTTCATCAAATCCGTTAAGCCTTTCTGGTGATCCAGATATCGATTTTTGGCGTTCAGGGGATGTGGTAGGGGGTGGGTGGGAGGCTGTGGGACCTAACATATCTGCAAAGCAATAACAGTAAAAGATACAGCTGTGATACTTAATTTTTTTGAAAGTTTTTACTCTGGAGGGACGCCTTTTGAGGTTTGTTTTTTGAAACAATGAATTTTAAAGTTACTGTACAGTGGGCCATTCAAATTACCCACCAAAATTCACCTTTCCTGATGCTCAAGAATGGACTGTCCGCAGCATTAGAAATGCCATTTTCTTAATGTGTGAAAATAAAACTGGTGTTAGGAGAAGCTGGCTGACTTACTATCAGTTATCTATCAACCTTTCTATCTATTCTATATAATACTAAAACTCTGAAATGTTTGTATGTTTGTTTGCTTGCACACTGGACCACACAATCATGTGCTAATTTAACTGCGTCCTCCTCCCCCTTCCTCCCTCCCTCCTCCCCCCTCCTTTCCCTCTCCATCCCCCTCCCCTTCTCTTTCCTTTCCCTCCCCTCCCTGAGCACAAGATCAAGTGCTAATTTAGCTGTGTCCTTCCCTCCGCTTCCCCCTTACCTCTCCCCTCTCCCATCTCCCTTCCTCTCCTGCTTCCCTTTCCTTCCTCTCCCCATACACAAGATCAAGTGCTAATTTAGCGGTGCCCTCCCCCTCCCTTCCCCTCCCCATCCCCATCCCTTTCCCTCCTATCCCTGAACACAAGATCAAGTGTTAATTTAGCTGTATCCTCCCCCCTCCCTCTCCCATCGCCCTCCTCCTCCCTGTTCCCTTTCCCTCCTCTCCTCAAACACAAGATCGCAGTGTTAATTTAGCTGTGTCCTTCCCCTCTTCCATCCAGTTTCCCTCTCCCCTCCCCTCACCTTCATCTTCCCTCCCCTTCCCTCTTCCATCCCCTTTCACCCTCCCCTTCCCTCTTCCATCCCCCCCCACCCTCCCCTTCCCTCTTCCATCCCCTTCACCCTCCCCTTCACCCTTCCATCCCCCTTCACCCTCCCCTTCCCTCTTCCATTCCCTCTCCCTTCCCTTCCACTTCCCCCTCACCCTGTACCTTCCCTTTCCCCTTCATTCTTCCATTCCCCTTCCCAGCCCCTCCCCTCACCCTCTTACTCCCTCTTCCACCTTCCCTCCCCATTCCCCTTCCCTTGAATGGGGCTGTTGCTGCCGTAGACTTTCGTTGACCATTATTAGTAGAGTTAATTTAACTGTGGATATGGGTATGGGTTTAGCACAGATATGGGTATGGGTATGTAAATGGTATGGTATCAATATGGGTATGAGCATGGTAGGGATATGGGTATGGATATGGGCATTGGTATGGTATGGGTATATTTGGGTATGGGTATGGTAAGGATATAGGTATGGGTATTAGTATGGGTATGGAATAGATATGGGTATGGGAATGTAATGGATATGGATATGGGTATGGGTATGAGTATGATACAGATATGGGTATTGGTATGGTATGGATATGAGTGTCTATGGTACGGATGTGCGTATGAGTATGGAACAGATATATGTATGGATATAGGCGTGGTAATGGGTATGGTACAGATATGGGTATGGGTATGGTATGGATATGGATATGACTGTGGGTATGATACAGATAAGGGTATGGTGTGGATATGGGTATGGGTACAAGTATGGCTATGGGTATGGACCTTTCGTTAAAAATGTAGTAAATAAAAAAAGTGACACAATGAGTCACGGATGGTCTAGTATAATATTAAAACTCTGAAACGTCTGTTTGCACACTAGAAGGTCAAGGGGCCTGGTGCTGCCTGTGGACTTTTGCTGATTATTATTAGTGTGGTTAACTTAGCTATGGGTACAGGTATGGGTATAAGTATGTGTATGGGTGTGGTATGGATATGGGTAAGGGTATGGGTATGGTGCAGATATGATTATATGTATAGGTATGGATATGGGTATGGTACAGATATGGGTATGGTTATGATACAGATAAGGGTATGGTACAGATATGGGTATGGTTATGATACAGATATGGGTATAGGTATGGTATGGATATGGGTATGGCTATAGGTATGGGTATGGGTATAAATATAGTATAGATATAGTATGGGTATGGGTAAGGGTTTGGGTATGAGCCTCTTGCTAAAAATGTAGTAACTAAAACATGACCCGACATGTCATGGTTTGTATAATTAAAAAGTATCACACATTGAATTTACCTACTCGTTCTTGGTATTTACGATTGTTGACCTACCCCAGTTTTCACGTACACATGTATGTGTGTATATGTATATAATATATATATATATATATATATATATATATATATATATATATATATATATATATATATATATATATATATATATATATATATATATATATATATATATAATGGTAGCGTAAACCAGACTAACAAGAAATGCAGAACAGAAGAGGGGAGAGAGAGACGGGGGGGAGGGCACAGACACACAGGCTAAATACAAGAGCAAACTATGCAATGAATAGTTGGGTTGATGCTGATTGGAGATTGAGGGTAGGGACAGTCAATTTGATCATTATAGATTCAAAGGTGGTCAGTTCCTCCATATTTCGTGTTCTTCCCACAATACTAAAGTCCTTGGCGTCTATATGTGTTCTGCAAGTCTTGCTATGGTTTCTCACATTCGACTGATCAGGATTAGATAGTCGACTACCTGTTCTATAGCTAATCTTCTGGTGAGAGGAGATCGGATCTTTAGCAGCCTCCTGGTACATCCGATGTATATGCCTAGATTACATCTGGGACATGTATATTTGTAGATTACACCGGAGGTAAAAGGGGGGCTGATTCTATCCTTGAAATGAAAGAGGGACGCGATGGTTCTGGGGTTCATCGTGCATTTTTTCCTGAATCTGTTGTCTGGTAAATAAGGAAATCTAGCATATAGACGTAATTTAGGAGCACTGAGAACTATGGGTGGGGGATTTAGTTTCAAATTAAGCAGTTTGTTAAGGGATCTATGGAAGATTAATGGTGGAAAGTAATTGTTCTTAAAATAGTTAGTGAGGAAAACAATCTCACCATGAAACTCGGGCCAACTGGAGGTCAAATTAAAAACTCTGTGGAGGAAAGTGGACACGGAATTCATCTTAAAATTAAAAAAGTAGGAGCTGCAAAAATTAGTACCTAGGCCAGGTAAAGTATTCTTCCTATAAATACCGGTGTGGAAACCTGGCTCGTCTTTAGTAACTTTTACGTCCAGGAAGGGAAGTGAGTTTTGGGTTTCTTTCTCAACAGTAAATTTAATATTTTGTTGTTGGCTATTCAAACGTTCTAAAAAAGCGTCAACTTGATGACCATGTTTAAAGAGGGCGAAAGTGTCGTCAATGTAACGTTTGTAAAAGAGCGGGCAGGAATCAGAGGGACAACTATCGATGGCTTGCTCCTCCCGGCAGTTCATGTGAATGAAACGTTTTCTGGTGTCTTTCTCTTTTCCAGCCTTTCATTTATCCTCCCTAAATCCTGGACAGTGGCTTCTTCAGTAACTGAAACTTACGATCATCATTAACATTCTTTCGCATATTTTGCTTTTGGTAGCATCTGCTCATACGTATTCTTTAAGACCCGTTTAACAAATTAACTATCATTTTTCCCTGAAGTCCTGTACTCTTCCACATGGAATTTTTTAAGACATTTCTTTTTCTCTTTCATACTCCTCATTACTATATACATACAAACGTACATGCAATTATATATATATATATATATATATATATATATATATATATATATATATATATATATATATATATATATATATATATATATATATATATATATATATATATATATATATATATATATATATATATATATATAATATATATATATGCATATACATATATATAATATACATATATATGTATATACATGCACAGGATGTTTCGAAATTAGAGCCCCCCTCTACAGCATAAACTAAAATTGATATGGACAAAAACAAAAGTAATTCAGAACAGGTATTTATTTCAGTTTCTCTCTGAGTACTTAATATTTTGTGTGGCCTCCATCTGCCTGTACCACAGCCTGCATTCTTGAGGGGTATGATTTCAGCAAATCGCAAAAAAGCTTAGACTCAAACTCCATTTCCCTGAGCACCTCGGTCACCTCTCTTCGCAGGTCGTCGAGGCTTGGTATACCATCATAGTTTACTGTGCACGCTTCAACACGATCCTTTAAGATACTACCAATGTTTTCACACACATTAAGCAGCTCCTGTGTCTGAAGAGCCTTGAAACATGGTGTCTTATCATGCAAAAATGTGACTTCTTCAACATATAACACATTTTCAGGATCTTTGAGGAAAGGAAATACTCCACCAGTAAGCACTATGAATCCAGGCTTGTAAATTTTGATGTATTATCACTGTTCACAAAGGTGCTAATTGATGATCTGATGGATTTTTTATTTGAATTATTAGAGAACACACAGCTGGATATCCCATTTTCAGAAAGTACTTTAACTGATCTCATTAAATTACGTGTGAAAGAATGTAAATTTTTATTTAATGGTAAATTTTACTCACAAAATTTTGGTGTGGCAATGGGAAACCCTCTACCCCAGTGTTAAGTAACATATATGAAATTTTTTGAAAAGAAAATATTAAGCAACATAATCCCACGCAATGTAACATGGTTTAAGTATGTTGACGACATAATTTGTGTATGGCCAGGGAACCAAGATGTAAATAACTTTTTTGCAAAGTTAAATCAATTAGTGCCATCAATCAAATTTACTATGGAAATGGAAAATGATGGGTGCTTACCCTTTTTGGGTGTCCTCATACGAAGAAATAGTAGTGGGTTTAAATGTAGTGTGTATAGAAAACCCACTAATATTTCTTCCTATGTGCATTTCTATTCCTGACAAAGCAGTAAGGTTAAAAAATCAGTGTTTTCATCTATGTTTTTAAGAGCATTACGGGTATGTAGCCCTGAATTTATTGATGAGTAAATAGATAAGATTAGGCATGCAGGCAAGAGATTGAAATATCCTGACAGTGTATTAAACAGTGAGGACCTACATCCCGTCTCTTATTTTTCACCTGTGGTAATGTGTGATAAATGAATCACGTACAAAAGTGATAATAATCATACACGCACACACACACACACACACACACACACACACACACACACATATATATATATATATATATATATATATATATATATATATATATATATATATATATATATATATATATATATATATATATATATATATATATATATAATTATGTATATATATATATATATATATATATATATATATATATATATATATATATATATAAAACTGAATCATGAAAATATTGAACGTGATGAGTATATAAATAAAGGCAATGCCACGAAGGAAAGAGAAATGCTGGAGTGGTGCTAGGCCTTTCGATTTACTGTCCTTTACCTAGCAGACTGATACAAATAATAAAATGGGTTTACAGAGATAGCTCATATAGATGACAGATGGGGATTATAATGACAAATATGTACCTGGAATCCAATACAATTGAAGAATTAGTAGACCTGCCAAAACAGAGGTATATATTGAAGAGGTTTTAGAAAAGATTAGGCCCAACCACTCGGAAGCAGGAAGAAGTTAATTAAAAGATTATACATGTAAAGATACTGACCACAAAAAAATTACCGTGGAAAGAATAAGCTGATTTCCTATGTTATAAAAGTACAACTCAATAACTCTTCTTATGGTAAACAATAATAATTTGAAAATGTAGAATAAACTACGAAGTTCTTGTTCAAAATCCCGGTTTTCAAAATCACACAGTGAAACCTTAACTGGCAAATGACCTATACATACACCTTCAGAGGGTGATGCACACAAAACATGACACCAAAATTATAATGATATAGCTTGTAAAAACCATGAAAAAAAAACTGCACTTTGTCTAGCGATGAAAAAAAGAATCTTCCTGAACAATCTAGCTAACGAATCTGAGGTCAACAAAAAGTAAGAAAAACAGGAAGTTGGAGAAAAAGAAGGCTTATTTCTATTAACAAATAAATAAGATGAGAACAAAATTATATATGGTAGAAAAGAGGATGTCCTTTTTTGCTTTTACTTTTTTTTCATATTTTTCTTTTATTCCCAAGAGACTAGTATATGAGTCTACTGGAGTTGTATCTCCTCTGTTCACGTGGTTATTTCTGATTTTTTTTTTTCTTCTGACCACTTTTACAATGATTTTCTAAGCGTTTCTTACTTCCATAGATATGATGATATATTACAGGACAGGCTTGGTCGCAAGGTGTCTTTAATCTATCTTTGGTCACTATTTTAAAAATCTTCCTTTCTGTGGAACATAACGTACATCACCTTTATATTATCAAAGAGCTGTATGCCTCTTCTGATCTATTTCATCTGCTGCATATCTGTCTCAACCACAGCCTCCTGTCCTACTATATATCTAACAGGTATCTGGTATTCATTACTTTTAAATTTCTCTTAATTTAATGTCTTTGGACATAAAGTACTAAAAGTAGAAAGAGCGTGAGATCACGTGAGAGTGATGCAGTCATATATAAGTTAAAATGATCTAATATAAAGGCAAACGCTTCTATCTTCAAACCAGACTCTGTCTATACGATCTTTTATCAACTCTGCTTATAATTACCACCTTATATGAAGACATCGATATGTTGATGAAAAAAAATAACAGATTAATAAGACCTTTTCGTGAAAGGGAAAACTAAGAGCAGACAGCTTTATTTTTCTAGCTAACATATACTGTACAGTAGTTCCTTTGGTTGTCGGTCGTTACTGGCATACTTTCACAAATGTACAATAGATTAGTCGCTGGTGTATGACTCATGCTATCGTAATTCCCAGAAGTTCCATCATTCTTTACACGAAAATCGCTTTTAGATATTGTGCTCCTTTTCATATCCAATGTTTAGTTTCCTATTATTATAGTCATCTTTATTCTACTAACTTTCCTGGATGTTTGCTTGGAACTTGTATTTTGCCACCGGCATTCATGCAAGCACAAAACTACATCATGCAATTTACTTTTGATTACAGGGAGTTCTCAAATTCTTATACTAAGTAAAGTAAAAACTCACGGATAAATATATAGATCACTTTCATTCTTGAATACACAGCCTCAAGCATTAGTAACTTACAAATGCCAAAATTGGTATGCCCAGGCATCAGGATTTTCGAATCAAGTATTGTGTTCAATGACGTTTCCCAATCCGGTAACACCTGGATCCTATTTCTAAACGTAGGTTTTCGCAAGACCGTCCGATACTGTACGATATATTGCAATCAGCAGCCTGTAGACGCTGAATCCGAAGAAACACACAGACTCTAGAATAAGAAATATAACCCTTCGGTCAGAATGGACATCCCCATCTAGGAAACACGAGCAACATAAGTATGATGAATAATGAAGGAATGAGAAATCAGATATTCTGAAGAATACATGGAAGTCATATCAATATAACCGAGATGAAATTATATTCGTAATAAAATTTACAACCAAATTAGTCATAATCGTCATCAGTAGGGACGGAAAGCAAGATTTTTCTAGACTTTATTGTCGCTGCCTCTCTCTCTCTCTCCCTCTCTCTCTCTCTCTCTCTCTCTCTCTCTTGCTTTAAAAAGAATGAACCATATAACTGGCAAGCGTCTGTATCTCATACGCATAAGTACATATTTTACTCAGAGATTACACTACATGAAATTCAACTGCCTTTGTAGAATCAGAAGAATATTGTTCCTCTCAACTGGGATTTAGAGTTTATGATCTTTAGTTTTTAAATGTTTGATCTTCCACAAAACAGACATTTAATGTTCCCTACCAAGTTATTTACAAAGGGACTGCATAATGCATATGATGCAGTGAGGAATATTTGCTTTTTATGTATGCAAAGTGAAGTATGTTGGGTCTCTTTTCTGTTTTGCACTGAGCAAAATTTCTAAGCGATATATATGTCCTTTAAAGGGGACATGGTAAGAGCGATAGAAGCAACGGAATAAATAAGAAACTGATAGGAAGACAGACAAAGCGAATTTCCTAAATACATAACTACTCCTGACAAGATTCTAGTTCGGTGAAGGGATAGAGCCTGAGGTTTTCTTTTTTTCAAAAGAGAGAGATCCCTCCCCCCCCCAAAAAAAAATAGAAAACGGTCAAAAGACATACAGTATATTCGCAAGCCGTAATTTTATTTAACTGCCTGTTTGAACAGATTAATCCCCTTATTTTTATTGGGCAAAAAAACATATATAACCCATTTGCACAGAATACTTTAAGTAAATAAATTCACGTTGAAAATACGTAGGCATACACACTCCCAAACAAAAACACACGCACTCAAGGAACAAATTTCCAGCTGTATGTAAATTTAACCCTCTAAGCAAAATGAAGCAGAACGTTTCAGCACTAAGTCTTGTAAAAAAAAAAAAAAAAAAGTCCAATCTTTTGTGGTAAACTCCATGGAAAACAAATCTTCCAATCTATATTTCGCAGCCACTCAAGAAAAAAAGAGTAAACAAAAAACATGAATTTCTCTGTGTTATACTAAACTTTATAAAAGCAATCTTTCCCTATTTACTCCCCTGTTTTTGACACGCATTAGATCAGTTTTTGGCTGAAGACCTTTGGATGTTGCAAGAACCTCTTACTATAAGCCCAAGGATGAGGCTTGAATCTCTAAATCCGTGCCACAATAGCACGAGACCTTCATATTTAATATCCAACTATAAATCATTCTACAGTACATGTGCCACGGCTCGCGCATCGGACACCAGTTTAAGTATCAACCAGAGTCAAGGACGGAGTCATTTGGCAAGTGGCATGACAGCACATTATTACAGTAATATTCAGTGGCCCCGTAAAGTAGTTTCCTTGAGTTATTTTTTCACGGAAATTTTCATATTTTAAGTAAACGTGATAAGAGAATTAATTTCATTCTTAAACCTTTTTCTTTTCCTTATGCACAGAATTTTTAAAAAAATACGGTAATCATTCAAAATTAGGAAAACAAAACGATAAAACCATAAAACTAAAAAAAAAATGCAAAGTTAACCAAAGTATGTCGTTCAATAACTGTCATTACAGTTTTCCCTCGAGAAATTAAGGAAAGTCTAATACTCATTGACCCTTTCTTTTCTTTTAACTCTAGAAAAATTGCCGGTATTCCACCAAGGCACCCCTAGTCCCTTGGAGATATTGGCAGATAACACTTCCAATTCCTTTGGCATTCCGAAAGCGTGGAGGGTCCTCGTATTTTGTGACCAACAATACTGAAATTCCAATAACTTCAATTCTTATTTGCCAAGAAAACCACTTTGTTTTTCTTTTCGTCCTTTCTTCTTCTCATTCATATACATACTTACATACATACATACACACACACACACACACACACACACACATATATATATATATATATATATATATATATATATATATATATATATATATATATACATACATACATACATACATATACATATACACACACACACACACACACACACATATATATATATATATATATATATATATATATATATATATATATATATATATATATATATATATATATATATATATATATATATATATATATATATATATATATATATGTGTGTGTGTGTGTGTGTGTGTGTGTGTGTGTGTGTGTGTGTGTAGTTTATTTCGTTTATTAGCATAACTCTAAGTTTGTATGTGATTTTCATCGGTAATATTTAAACTTGTAAATTCATATTTCAAAGAGACAGATCAGAAAGAAAAATAATATTTAGTATTTTGTAACAATAGACTACTTGGGAAGATATAAATAATGTTTAATCAGATATTTGATATAATACCAGTTCTTATTGTAAGAGATCAACAAAGACGAAATACTGTACTCTATTGTCTAAAATGATAGTCCCATAATATTTGTAATACCACTTTCCAAGACTTGGGGATCATAAACTATCAGCCAATTCGCCATGCATGTTGTAATGAAAGCTGTATCCTTGATGCTCTTGTGGATGTAGTCTACAAGGCAGGGCTGTTTCCAACACAGAATCATTCACTTAAAATATCAGATATAGAGAACAATAAACTAATGAGAAATATAGAGACTTTGGTGGGTTAAAGTGCTCTTGTTCGGGTAATATACTATGTATATTGACATTAGATTAACCTGGCTTACCTTACTTGTGGATATATAAGCAGTGCACACGTGTATTAAGCTATTGTGGTTTAATATACCGAAAAAAAATTAAGAATGCTTACTTACAGTAACACGAGTAATTCTCTCTCTCTCTCTCTCTCTCTCTCTCTCTCTCTCTCTCTCTCTCTCTCTCTCCCCCTTTCTCTTTATACATATATACGGTACAGTATAACAGTATAACAGTATATATATATATATATATATATATATATATATATATATATATATATATATATATATATATATATATATATATATATATATATATATATATATATATATATATATATATATATATATATATGCATGTATTGGATGAAGGATTCATGGAAGACTGTTTTATTTTTAGAATGAGATGTTGGGATTCGAAGACCTTCCAAGGCTTCAGTCGAAATCTCTTGACGTTGTTGTGTTTATTTTGAAAAGCGTTGACGGCAGTTGTTCCCATGGCTATCGTTAAGGGGATGTTTAGGGAAAAGGAATTTTTAAAGACTAAGTATCATATCAGATTAAGAACAACTTCAGAACGTTCCTAAATATCAGAAAAGAAGTTCTGGCTACATTTCAAGCTCTGTCTGTCCTTTGTCTCCTGTCAAAACGGTTAAGACAACTCACATTTGGAACTCCTTAACTGTCCGTCTGTCTGTCCATCTTCTATTTTATCCATTTCGAAGAAAGTTTAGCACATTTATCTTTTTCCGAGGCCCATTATTCCACAAGAGTTGTGTGGAATAAGTTAGCCACGTAAAATCCTTGACGGAAGATTTTTCAACAAGCTGAAGAAGAAAAAGATTTAATTTCTATATTAAAGACAGTGATTTAGTTTATGCAGTAAATATGCTTCGCTGTCGAACTTCTTAGTTCCAGAGGTCCTTTATTCCTCACAACGTTGGACTGTGGAACATTCTCACTAAGGATGTCCTGCAGCTGGAACTTCAAACGTTCAAGCGAAAATGCAACGCTTTGCTACAATGATACTTTCTCCTTGTATTTTAATAATTTGATCATTTTTTATTTATTGGTTAATTTGTTAATCTATTTTTTTTTTTTTTTTAAGCAAGTGAGATCTCTTCTCTCTGTATTTCCCATTACTTCCTCTTACCTACTTCTAATGAACACCATTTTGTTTGGAAGCTTGAATACCTAGTCAATGGCCCTTGTGGTCTTGTTCCATTTCCATATAAACAGGGTTCATCTCCTGAATAATAATAATAATAATAATAATAATAATAATAATAATAATAATAATAATAATAATAATAATAATAATAATAATAATAATAATTAACAGCTTACGAAAACCCATAACACAATAGGATTCGATATGCAGAAATTGTAATAAACAATTTGTTTTTTATGAATTATGGCAACAATCCATAAATAGCCACGCGTTACAAACATACAAATCAATGTGGAAACTTGTTGATATAGATTTTGAGTACAGAACCTGAATCCGACACACATGTGCAGCAGAGTCCATAATAGTTTATAGTCCATATCATTAACATTCTTCAGCCCCTTCGCACATATGTTCTAGAACTATTCAGATAAATTGTTTAAAAATTCTTTGATTATTCAAGAGTAAATCCGTAGTAACAATTTAGAGGTGATATCTAAACTTTCCCGTTTTAATGGAAACAATTGGGATAAATAAGAATGTTACATATGAACAGAAGCATTAGTTTTATAAGGCTCCTCTTGTTTCTAAGCATTGATTACACAAGGCATGCAGCTGATATTCTTATTCTGCTTGGCCACTACAGATAATTACGGTGGAGTTTAGTTAGTCGGCTACTTACCTATAAAAAACATGACAAACGTTGCATGTTGGTGTTAAAAGACCTCCTCATAGAGCTCTTCTGCTCTCTGTGGTATATATTTAAAAGTTAACCATATTTTAGCACGCGTAAACTGCTAGACTTACCACTGTATCCTTGTTTTTTTCCATAGTATTTGATCATTCTAAAGTGGTTACTAATTGTTCTACACTCCGATTTATAATAATGTTACATAAATCTAGCAGAAAACGAGAATAAAACTAAAAATCACAAATCTTTCCTTACTAATCCTATACATCTATTTTGCTTGCAATGTGCATTTAATTAGATATTAAACACACACATATTAACATCTGATCAGGTTTTTTACATTGGGCTTGTGCTGTATATCTTGTTCCAAACCAGTAAAACTGTACTTGTTGATAAGTAAGAATAAAGATTAATTAGCGAATAACAAAGTTATTTTCAGATACTAAAACCTTTGGTATGGATACAATAACAGTTGTTCCATTGAGCACTTTTCATTTCAGCTGTGGATGAAAACCCTGATTACCTTTGCCTAGAAGCAGTGGATCTGTTTGCATCGTTATATCTCCGTTTAGTTGAGCGTTATGGTTTTTTAGTATGTTGTTATAAATGTAAAGTTAAAAATTGTATGACCCTGCAAACTGGAGGCAAATAGATGGTAATTTAAATCAGGTCTACTGATATCTCGGAAAGAGAAGGTCTGAAAGTAGTTGTTTTGATAAAACCACGATTCACAGAAATGAGAAATGTTCAGAAGTACAAAAAATGAAGACATTTTATGAGATGTCTTCTAAAGTATTTATAGAAAATATAATCTCACTGTGGTTACAGTAATAGAAATAGCCACCGAAAAGTCACTAGCACTTTAATAATTTAACTCCAGAATTGTGAATGAGCTCTTAGTGCAGAATACTTAAACAATTTTACCTGCCCCATACACGTATACAGAAGGCTAATCAACAACAAATTTTATTCTTCGTTACACATTTCGCTATTCACCTCTATTATTGCCCATACTCTGTGTTTCCTGGTTTTGAGATCGTTCCTTTCCAGTATCTCTGTACTGCCATCTGGCAAGCCCTTTCTACTCTCTCCTAGCACTTACAAATTAAACACTACTTTCACCAACCTATGGTTCGACATTCTTTTTCACAGGGACAGGTCCACCCAAAAATCTCAGCTCCACCTTTTCAATGATGCTCATCTATCCATCTCTTTTATCTCAACTTACCTTACCCTTTCAGTACTTACACAACACTTTCTACACAAACATTTCATATTAATTGCCTTAACCTTTTATAGCATAACCCAAACTCATCATCACCACCTCACTTTTCTAAAGGTAGGTTGGCTCAACAGTAACTCAGTGCACATGGTGTTTTGTGCCCAATGTCTTATGCTCATCCTGTTAACTTTCTCTCCTCAACTAATCTGAGCCTCACCTGATCACCCATCTTACAATCAGTCCTTTGTTAATTCACAAATACTTAGTTGAATCAGCCTCTTCCGATCTTCTGCAATATATATTAAAAACATGTTAATCTATTTTCATGGTTACCAAGTACTTCCATTTCTCTCCCTCTATACATGCATACATGTATACACACTTTCATGATGTTGCCTTTAAGTATGTATGTCATCCCATAGTTTTGATATATTTACTCATCTATTTATCATGTGTTCTGCGTAATGATAATAATTGTTGAAGTATTCTATAGAGTGTAATGTCAGATCTCAAAAGAGTTAGCGATTTAGATAGCTTAACAACGTAATTTAGAATTAGTAGTATCTTTCTTGATAGTAGTGTAGTAGCGGGAAAGAGAGACTGGAGTTTTAGACCAGGTGTGCCATCTGTCATCAGCTAAGATTAGAGAGCACTTTGTTTTGATTCACGTGTTGACAGGTCGGGAACAGCAATCAAGTTGTGTTAAGGTTTCTGTTAAAGAAAATTATTTTGTAATGTTACATATGTTGTTCTGATTGCATCCCATATGATTTTCTGGTAGGCATGTACCTTTTGAGAAATATGAGCAAGTGTTGCACTGAAGCATATGGCAATTGTGTCATGTTTGCATTGCTCTGATCACATATTGTTCTAATATGTAAGTTTTGCTCTGGAAATGACGTCATCTTCCTTCTTCTAGAATTTTCTCTTGTATCTCGCTCCCAAAATGCCTTAATGACATTGTCTGATTGTATTATTTCTTGCTGGAATCCAAAAGTTTGTTCATTCTGCTCTCAGAGACCGTTCTTGTTGGTTCTCTCTCTCTCTCTCTCTCTCTCTCTCTCTTAAGGGGAGCGCACTCTTAGATTTTTTTATGAATATTTTTGAAATTTAAAAAAAATGGTTAAATGGCCGTAAGACGTGAGCAACACCTTCGTTATCACGTGACCTAAGCATTTTTTCGAAATATTAAAATTCATGGGGTTTTGGGCCTTCGCCCCCCACACGGTGAGGTAGGGCTGACGTTTGGCTCCTAATGACTATTGTCATTTTTTCCTTTATTCGCCTAATTTATTCATTATTTTGATTTTTATATCACCTTATCTCCTATGTCTGGCAGTGTCTGGCAACAACAATGGCTTGTTCCTTGGTGAATGCGTGGTAGGAGACAGGGTTGCCACCATACGTTGAAAGCGGGTGGTGGGACACTTTTTACTCTGAGCAATTTTTTCGCTATTTGCGGTGTTTTTGCTGTCTTTTTTTACATCCAGTAACTCTAAATACAATCCATATACTTTCACCTTCAAAAATACGCTCACAGTTGATGAAATGAATAAAGGATGATGAAAAGGGAGTATATGATGACAAGTTCATTATATCAAATCTCGGTTAGATAAAATATTGTCGGGTATTAGGTGCAAGGTAGGAAATTGCAGGGGTAAAGTTCAGGTCGAATTCTCTGCCAATAGATGGGATACTGATATTTTAATGAAGTGCCAATCATGTAGGTTTACAGTTAGTGCCCCAGCAAAGTGAATTAGCAATGGAAAATCTCAGCACCATCAATTGAGTGAGATGAATATTGAGGAAATTTAACACAACTTTGGCTATGAGAAATTCAACTTGCTAACACATCTGTTTGGCACAAGTGAAAGTATAGAAGAAGTTCTTCATTCGAGAGACAAAAAGGCTTGAAAATCAAACTCCAAAGACCAAACAAGTGAAAAAAAACGACTGAAAATGAGTCAAGAATATCAGCCTGGTAGCTACTAAACTTCTAGTTTCTTAGTTTCAAACAAGGCAACAATGAATCAGGTGGTACTTGATGATACCCTCGCCTCGAGCGAATAATAACCCTTTTTATAGAGGGAAGGGGGTGACCTGGAGCCAGAAATCAACCAAAATAATGCTCTAAGGTAAGTTTTTTTCCACGAGTGCCAAAAAAACCATTTGTTGATCTTTACGGTCGTTTTTCTCAGTTTTCACTTTTTTGCACTTCAAACGCAAACTACATTTTTATTTTTAGGCCAATTTTAAAGTTAAATATACCATTGGAAAGAGAAAAGAAAGACAAATATTTATTTGGGGCTAGATTTTTTCTTAGGTTGACGAGGAACCGGTGATAATCAAATTATACAAATTTGGGGGGAAAAATCCCCCCTCGCCCCATCCAAAAAAAAGGGAAAAGTAGAAAAACTCTTCCCATTATTTTTTTCATACTGTGATATACTTTCTGTGTATGAAG
>NC_089741.1:73977746-73987746 GCF_040412425.1 Macrobrachium rosenbergii | reverse complement strand
TCCATGAAACTATAATTAATTTGCAAGAGTTTTCATAGAGTATAAATAGGAACCTATTGTATAATTTACTTATGTTGAAAGAAAATCTGAGATCCAAGTAGGGAAGAGAAACGTACCATTATTGACATTTGTGCTGTTGTTTCGAGAACGTATACTAGATACGTGTGTGTGTCTGTGTTTGTGTATGTACAAGCATAACAAGCCATTTCTTCTGAAAGAGAGTGAGACAGAGAAAATAAAAAAAGAAAACAATCACCCCTTTACATGTCTCAAAGTGCGGCCTCAGTGATGAACCTCCCAGACGAAAACTTACATGGAGGACTTTCATTTCTCGCCATGAATTATTTCCAATTTTGCAACTAGTTTTTATCCAAGGTCATTTATTGATATCATTAACATGGTCTTTCCTTCTATTGCAGCTAGTATTTACTCAAACGAATAACGAGGATAAAAAATCATCTTTAATTAAACAGACTCAGTGCTTCGTTTCTATTCACTTCACATGAAAAATCATTGCATTTAATATACGTTCTCGAGACAGCAACACAAATGTCAATAATGGTACGTTTCTCTTCCCTATTTGGATCTCAGATTTTCTTTCAATCTAAGTGAGTATGCAATAGATTCCTATTTATACTTTATGAAAGCTTTGGAAATTAAATATAGTTTCATGGTATATAAATAGCATTTAATTCCAAAGTAGATTAAATTGTTAATAGTATTGAAATTGCTTAAAACGCTTCATATATGCATCAAAATATTTTTTGTTAGGTGCCACACCGACAAAAAATTGTATACAGCTTTATTTAAAGCATATTCAGGAACAGACAAGGAAACATCTTAATTTTTTCAATATTTAAATTACCGGAAACCTTATCAAACATTACTGTGAAATATCCTCATCTCTAGGGATCAATATCTCATCCCTATTAACTCATTGTTCACCCGCGGTCCACAGTTCCTAGATTAGAATGACAAACATTGTGCGTTAAGACTAAGAGGCACTCCCACTAGGTTTGTTGCTTTTCTTGCTGAAAAATAATTACCGACAAAAATGTACCTCTGAATACACAGCAATTTCTGGGAAAGTTTCATGTGTAGTGCACTCACTTATTAACTACTGAAGTGAGTTTCTATTGCAGCTTCGTGGTATGGCGAGCAATATTAGTCTCTTCCAATTCATCAATCAAATATAATAAACCCACGAGAACAGTCATGGTTCTTATTTTATTGTAAAATACTGCACCAAGTTAGAAGTAGAATGCTAAGGAGATTAGAAAAAAAAATAGAGAAAGGGAGAAATTACGTTATACGGTTCGAGGACTCCTAAGAGCATCATTAATCGAACTAACTTGAGAAGTTGTTTGTGAATGACGTAAGCAATTTAGATTTAGGACAAGGAAAGTTTAAAAGACTCAGGGAGAAGTACACAGGATTTAGGAGTGGGTAGTCAGTCTCAGGAAGCAGGGTTGATGAGATTATATATATATATATATATATATATATATATATATATATATATATATATATATATATATATATATATATATATATATATATATATATATATATATATATATATATATATATATATATATATATATATATATATATATATATATATATATATATATATATATATATATATATATAATTACTTTTGTACGTGATTCATTTATCACACATTCCACAGGTGAAAAATAAGACGGATTCGACTTTATTTCTAAATCATTGGAAATAAAGTCGAAACCTGTCAGGACCTACACCCTGTCTCTTATTTTTCACCTGTGGTAAGGTGTGATATATATATATATATATATATATATATATATATATATATATATATATATATATATATATATATATATATATATATATATATATATATATATATATATATATATATATATAATGTGTGTGTGCTACAATTTCTCTTGAAGATATGAATCCAGAGAAAGGCAGGACAGTGGGCATTGCTTCTTTTATACCTTTCATTTATACTGAGGATTTGAAGGTAAAATCCTCTTTTACAAAACGTTTCTCTTGATTAGTTTCTTCGTAGATTTTCACATACAGTTAATTTTACATTATAGATATATTGATCTGACCTTCCCGGTACTTCTTTCATCCTTAAAACTTTTTTCCAACATTTCAAAAGTTTATCCATTTTACATGAAGGTATATTTCTCCATTCTGCTCAAAAGACTAGACGATCTCAGAACGCCTTGTCACGCCTCATATACGAGACAAACAAGCCATCTGAACTTTGGGTTCCCTAGAAACTCCCTTCCTCTCCCTTCTCATTTTTTTAATTGATTGATCTTTTTCATTAAACACCTTGTCTCCCTTTCCATCATAATTATGTAAAATTTTGTCCAAAATTCCTTCGTGAGTCAACAGCATCTATTCTTTTCAAACTTTATTTCTACTTATACAGTAGAGCCATCTTCTCAGTTTACAGTCACCCTCAGTTTCTTATCCGTAATCGCATTTGATTTTAATATGCACCTTTTACAAGCATTATCAAAACGCTCTTACTTGCTGCTTTAGTTTTTATGCACTACCACCAATCAACAACGTATAACATGACCACTTGTACCACGTCATCCATAAGCATATGAAGTAGCATGGAGAAAATATTTATCCTTTTCTCAGATCAACTTTACATGCAAAAACATTTGACTGACTGCCTTTTCTCTATTTGAGGAGTACAAAGAGATTGAACTAAATCCCACCCAAATGTAAAAGAATTTAGGCGTCGAGGGTCAGTGCTGGTCGAGGATAAAAGAGAAGGCGTTTACTGTCCATCTTCGGGATTTTGTGTTCACAGTGTAAAATTGCGTCCTTTGGTCAATAATGTCTGTACCTCCCTTAGTAAAGTCGTAGAGTTTGTAGATTGCAGGCTTCTTTTGGCTATCGTCTTTGGTAATGGCCAACAGGGGAGGTGATATCGTGCTAAGCAATAAAACGTTCCTTGGGCAAAGCTTTACTCTTTGTGTGATTGATGAAGGAGTTCAAGCAAAGTTTTCCTTCCTTTTTTTCCCAGTACACCTCGTAAAGTTTATCTTGCTTTCCAGCAATATTCTTTATCTCTAAAGGTATACCTTTTCTACCCGCATCGATCGTGCCTAAGGCATTAATACTCTGTGACAGGAGCCACTCGAACAGTTCTATGCTGGTATATAGTCTGTCTAAACTTATAGTTCGTCCTCTCAGGTCTATACTACTTTTCAGTTGGTTTATAAGGGCCTTCACAGTAGCTAGGGTGCCTGTTACGTAAAATGGCCCGGATCCCTCGATGGGTTTGCCGGAATATACAACAGTGCTGAAAGTGAAGGGATATCTCACAGCATTGATAGACTTATACAAAAGGCCATACCTAACAGGCTTACTCCTGTTGTACTGACGGAAACCTATTTGTGTTCTGCAACCATACAATGTTTCATCAATTGTTAGGAAGTCATCAGGCTGCACCACTGAACTACAGTTTCTATTGAAGCATTCAAAAACATCTCTTGCTGCTGCAAACCTGTCGTGTACCCATCTGCGGTGTCTTGTTTTTAGGTCATCAAAAGAAATATTGGCATGGATGAAAGCAAATCTTTTAGCAGACATCACCGCACCAAATATTGGATGTCCAAATGATTCATGAAACAGTATATGATAATCATGGGTATTTAGTCCGAGCAAACCTCTCGCATATAACAGACCGAAAAAGCTTTTCACTTCTACTGAGTCAATTAATCTGATATGACTTCCTTTACTCATTTCTTCCTCATTTAATTCCAACTGGCCCAGCCTTTGCCGGATTTTTTCATTTGTGTTTAGTACAATTGTATCAATTATGTTATTAGACACAAACAATGCCCATGCCTTCAAAGGTGTGTCAGCCTCTTTTGCTTCTCCTACAACACCTCCGGTTGTTGGAATGTTTCCTGTTTGTTCATTCTCATTACTTGGAGGGCGCTTATTTATCCAGGTTATTTTCTTGCCATCATCTACTTTGTGTTTGGGTTTTTCCACTACAGCAGTATATTCTTTTGTTTCAGCTGGCAGAGTGCACTTATCAAAGCTTCCTCTGTCAAAACATTTGTCCAAAGAATTTACATTTCTCTGATTTGTTAATTAACAGCTTTCTGTGTCTGCTCTGCTCGGCATCCATTCATCTACTTCAGCCGCATTATCTTCATATTCGTCTACTGTAGCTCCTCACTTTCGTATCCGGCATTTTGGTTGATGTTCTCTATCCACCCAGCCAGATTTTGCTCTTGTTCTTTCCCTATTACCTCTGATAAGTACTCCTCCCTCATCTGATTCCTCAAACACAGGCTGTCCATGTTCAGAAAATATCTTTGACATCTTTATTAGCCTACCTTCCTATTAGTTTTGAGCCTAGAGCTAATGCGGTTACCAGCACCTATTGAAAAAGAAAAAAAATTACGATAGTTGACTATCAATTAAAGGAAATTCTATCTACATTTTGAAATCGCTTCATTCACTCATCTTATTTCCGTCCTATTGCTGACCTCCGTTGGAAGTTTCAGTATGAACAATCACCACAGTAGCACATAGGCACATGACCACACGTAGGCAAACACAAGCAAGACTACATATAACATATTTTACACACACACACACACACACACACACACACACATATATATATATATATATATATATATATATATATATATATATATATATATATATATATATATATATATATATATATATATATATATATATATATATATATATATATATATATATATATATATATATACAGTATATATGTAAAGGTGTGGAGAAAGAGGGGCAGACCGCATGCTGTGGGTGTTGGGTTATTCTTCTTTCGTTCCGGTATACCTATTTCAGGCAGCACAAACTTTAGGGTACGCATGACACAATATCTACTCAAAACCAACTACCAAATTACTTTTTTGTTCCTATTCGTCTAAATAAAGTGCACTGTGACAATTTGGTAAAATTTGATTACTTTTTTTGCGCAGATTTACAAGTTATTGGTGATTTTTTGAAAATTCTTCTCCTGGAAAGTGTATACATCTATAATAATGCTTGACGCTGATAAAGATTTTTCATATTTAACAGCTTTAAATTTTCATAAATTATTCAGTTTTCTACCGAGCCTTTCCTATTTCAGATTTACTAAATACGAAGTGAATCCATTATTAATATGCAATAACATAGGCCTATACTGCATACTAAAGTATATAAACTTCCATAAGGATTTTGCTGTCACATCAATGAAGATTATATTATGAATAAAAATGCAAATATATTTTGGGGATATTACGCACTAAGACCTCATATATGTACAATATATATATATATATATATATATATATATATATATATATATATATATATATATATATATATATATATATATATATATATATATATATATATATATATATATATATATATATATATATATATATATATATATATATATATGTGTGTGTGTGTGTGTGTGTGTGTGTGTGTGTGTGTGTTGTGTGACCTAAGCCCTTTTTCTGTCCCCATTCATGACTACCAGTTACCCACTAAGTCTGGGCGGGCCGGGAGGCCAACCAACAACCCATGGGAAAAACCAGGCTCTAACTGGGCCACTTGGCGTTTATGTATGTTGTTTTCCTTGGTTATCCAGATTGTTTATTCATGTTTTTCTACGCGGCTTCATCTCCATTATGGGCAGTGTCTTTTGCAGTGTCACAAATCAGTCATGGATTTACAAGATACAATCAATATGTTGGCGCGTAGGAGTGTAAAACACGACACCCACAAAATCTGAGATATTGGAAGGAATGACAGCAAGTGCAATCTTCTGTCTTTGCTCTTCAAACATCGGTAGCTAGGCGAGCATTGTCTCCCTCACAAAATTCTTCGAACTTACATTTAGTCCTGAAAAGAGGTCATGCACTAGGTCTATCTGCTTTATATATATATATATATATATATATATATATATATATATATATATATATATATATATATATATATATATATATATATATATATATATATATATATATATATATATATATATATATATATATATATATATATATTTATATTTATAGTCATGAAATATATATATACATGTTATCATTTACAGTCATGAAAGGAAATACGTCTGACACTATTGATATTACTGTCTTCACACAGCCTAGGCCTAGTCTGCTCTTTTAGTCATTAATATTCTTTAAAACAAACAAACACACACACACACACACACACACACACACACACACACACACACATATATATATATATATATATATATATATATATATATATATATATATATATATATATATATATATATATATATATATATATATATATATATATTCAGGACTATATATATATATATATTATGACAGACCTACAGCATGACCTCTTTTCAGGACTAATGTAAGTTGTTGATGAATTTTGTTTGAATAGCAAAGACAAAAGATTGCACCTGCTGTCACGCTAATTACTAAAATTTACTCTATGACTACACATTGTTATTTATTAATGTTTCATTGATATTTTCTTGTGTTGAATAAGCTTTCCTAATGAGTTTCTTCAGGGACTGAGTTTCAGAATACAGTTCTGAATACTAAATATTCTGCGCCAGGAAAGCACAGCATAGGCCTACTTTTTCACACTGTTGCGGTACAATGGGGCTTAGGTCAGGTACACTGTTCATTTATACATTGTTTCTGACACTAAACTTCAGTAGAGTTCCTAGTGCCTACAGATAGCCTTATAGGCAATCAATGTTGTTATTTAGTGATTATATGTACTACAACACTAGATCAGGTAGTCCGTAGCTTGGTGACTAGTAGACCTATAGTGGGTAATCTTTGATCTCATAGTTCATCTACCCGAAGAGTGATGGGCTTCAACAAAAAAAGCACTTATGGCAACATACACGAATAAATTAACCTTATCTCAATCAGCACTTACAGTTTCTTTTTTATCTGCATAGACGATATGAAACAGCGTGAGAAAAGACGATTATGAAACAGCGTAAGAAAAGACCCACATCTGACTCTGTCACGCAAGATCTGTGATGAGCGTTTAGTCTTCGATAATCTGATTGCGCCCGCTTTTGATCAAACAGTCTGTTAATTTTCATATTCTTTGTTAAAAAAGGTTTTGAAAACTCTTGTAGACAAAATGAAAAAAATTTTATGGTTTTGAAAACTCTTGTATTGACACAAATGAAAGTTTTCAAATATCATGATTTTATGGTATAGGTTCTGCCATTTGCTTGGTTGCAATATTGTAGTTCAGTCATACGTCTGGCAAAAGTGTAACACATTTCTTTTCAAATAATTTCGCCTCTGTTTTTATTGTTTCGTCCGACATGATGTTATTTCGGTTTTATTCTGGGAAAACCATTTTAATAATCGACATTCCCTTCAAACTGCCATATGGCCATCCTGAAAAATTTGGGTTAATCCTTGAATTTCCCTCTCCAGGCCTTTTGGCCTGGCAATCATACCTGAATTCCTAAAAAGCGATTATTAAATAAATCCCTTCAAGGCTGCCCTCAAAATGAAAAAGGACTCCCTCATCCTTGAAAATGGCCTGCTTCCCCAAATACCTGCCTTCCTCCGAGGAAGCAAAACCCATCCTTCCCTTAAGGCTGCCCTCAAAAGACTGGCCATCCTTGGAGGACTTTGGGTCTCATCCTTGAAGTTCTTGGGCCCTCTCCAGGCCCAGCCTCTTCCCAGCCTGGCAGGATACCTGCCTTCCTCCGAGGAAGCAGCCTCTGGGTCGGACCCTTCCCTTCAAGGCTGCCCTCAAGAGACTGGCCATCCTTGGAGGACTTTGGGTCTCATCCTTGAAGTTCTTGGGCCCTCTCCAGGCCTGCTTCCCCAGCCTGGCAGGATACCTGCCTTCCTCCGAGGAAGCAGCCTCTGGGTCGGACCCTTCCCTTCAAGGCTGCCCTCAAGAGACTGGCCATCCTTGGAGGACTTTGGGCCTCATCCTTGAAGTTCTTGGGCCCTCTCCAGGCCTGCTTCCCCAGCCTGGCAGGATACCTGCCTTCCTCCGAGGAAGCAGCCTCTGGGTCGGACCCTTCCCTTCAAGGCTGCCCTCAAGAGACTGGCCATCCTTGGAGGACTTTGGGCCTCATCCTTGAAGTTCTTGGGCCCTCTCCAGGCCTGCTTCCCCAGCCTGGCAGGATACCTGCCTTCCTCCGAGGAAGCAGCCTCTGGGTCGAACCTTCCCTTCAAGGCTGCCCTCAAGAGACTGGCCAGCCTTGGAGGACTTTGGGCCTCATCCTTGAAGTTCTTGGGCCCTCTCCAGGCCTGCTTCCCCAGCCTGGCAGGATACCTGCCTTCCTCCGAGGAAGCAGCCTCTGGGTCGGACCCTTCCCTTCAAGGCTGCCCTCAAGAGACTGGCCATCCTTGGAGGACTTTGGGCCTCATCATCTTGATCTTGAAGTTCTTGGGCCCTCTCCAGGCCTGCTTCCCCAGCCTGGCAGGATACCTGCCTTCCTCCGAGGAAGCAGCCTCTGGGTCGGACCCTTCCCTTCAAGGCTGCCCTCAAGAGACTGGCCATCCTTGGAGGACTTTGGGCCTCATCCTTGAAGTTCTTGGGCCCTCTCCAGGCCTGCTTCCCCAGCCTGGCAGGATACCTGCCTTCCTCCGAGGAAGCAGCCTCTGGGTCGGACCCTTCCCTTCAAGGCTGCCCTCAAGAGACTGGCCATCCTTGGAGGACTTTGGGCCTCATCCTTGAAGTTCTTGGGCCCTCTCCAGGCCTGCTTCCCCAGCCTGGCAGGATACCTGCCTTCCTCCGAGGAAGCAGCCTCTGGGTCGGACCCTTCCCTTCAAGGCTGCCCTCAAGAGACTGGCCATCCTTGGAGGACTTTGGGCCTCATCCTTGAAGTTCTTGGGCCCTCTCCAGGCCTGCTTCCCCAGCCTGGCAGGATACCTTTCCTTCCTCCGAGGAAGCAGCCTCTGGGTCGGACCCTTCCCTTCAAGGCTGCCCTCAAGAGACTGGCCATCCTTGGAGGACTTTGGGCCTCATCCTTGAAGTTCTTGGGCCCTCTCCAGGCCTGCTTCCCCAGCCTGGCAGGATACCTGCCTTCCTCCGAGGAAGCAGCCTCTGGGTCGGACCCTTCCCTTCAAGGCTGCCCTCAAGAGACTGGCCATCCTTGGAGGACTTTGGGCCTCATCCTTGAAGTTCTTGGGCCCTCTCCAGGCCTGCTTCCCCAGCCTGGCAGGATACCTGCCTTCCTCCGAGGAAGCAGCCTCTGGGTCGGACCCTTCCCTTCAAGGCTGCCCTCAAGAGACTGGCCATCCTTGGAGGACTTTGGGCCTCATCCTTGAAGTTCTTGGGCCCTCTCCAGGCCTGCTTCCCCAGCCTGGCAGGATACCTGCCTTCCTCCGAGGAAGCAGCCTCTGGGTCGGACCCTTCCCTTCAAGGCTGCCCTCAAGAGACTGGCCATCCTTGGAGGACTTTGGGCCTCATCCTTGAAGTTCTTGGGCCCTCTCCAGGCCTGCTTCCCCAGCCTGGCAGGATACCTGCCTTCCTCCGAGGAAGCAGCCTCTGGGTCGGACCCTTCCCTTCAAGGCTGCCCTCAAGAGACTGGCCATCCTTGGAGGACTTTGGGCCTCATCCTTGAAGTTCTTGGGCCCTCTCCAGGCCTGCTTCCCCAGCCTGGCAGGATACCTGCCTTCCTCCGAGGAAGCAGCCTCTGGGTCGGACCCTTCCCTTCAAGGCTGCCCTCAAGAGACTGGCCATCCTTGGAGGACTTTGGGCCTCATCCTTGAAGTTCTTGGGCCCTCTCCAGGCCTGCTTCCCCAGCCTGGCAGGATACCTGCCTTCCTCCGAGGAAGCAGCCTCTGGGTCGGACCCTTCCCTTCAAGGCTGCCCTCAAGAGACTGGCCATCCTTGGAGGACTTTGGGCCTCATCCTTGAAGTTCTTGGGCCCCTCTCCAGGCCTGCTTCCCCAGCCTGGCAGGATACCTGCCTT
>NC_089741.1:73962746-73970246 GCF_040412425.1 Macrobrachium rosenbergii | reverse complement strand
GTGTTCCAATCTTCATTCACAAATATAACTGTGATATTGAAAGGAGTATTATGCAAATTCATTCTCTTGAAGTTCAGTGGAAAGTCAGTGGAGTTGAACAGCAGAAGTAAACACCTACCAGTACGAACTAACAACTGACTGATCCCGCTGACTTGTTCGCTACCCAAACTGCTGAGATCAAGCAATTGGCGAACCAGGAGTCAAACAAAGAGGGATAGAAATGATTGAGGAGGAAATGAATTAATCTCAACAGCCGGTTTAGCCTGTATGGGTAAGGGAGTGGGGACATCGTGGGGCGGGGCCCCATGGGATGGGCTCTTGAATGGGGAAACCCGCATAGGAGGACGCCAGGAGACAAGGTGAGGGGCTGAAAATGGCAGGAGAGAGAGAGAGAGAGAGAGAGAGAGAGAGAGAGAGAGAGAGAGAGAGAGAGAGAGAGAAGAGACTGGTAAGGGGGGGCTTCATCAAAGGCCTTTATTATAAGCCCATTATAGCCCAAGTGTCTGTTACTTCCATTATCTCTGTACTTCTCACAATGCTTTGGTCTCGTGTCACCTACTAACTTCAACTCATACCATATCACGTGTTATGAAAGACTGAAAAAGAAGAGAGAGAGAGAGAGAGAGAGAGAGAGAGAGAGAGAGAGAGAGAGAGAGAGATGGGGAGGGAGGGAGAGACGAAATTTACGTATTGGATCCATAAACGTTGGCCAGTACCTTATTCTCCACAACATAGGTTCTGGCACCCAACCCACTTCTCCTTCGACAGGACCTTGAAATTCAATTTCGTGGTACTAAGGCCCTGTGACAATAAGGTTCTGACGTTGCGTGAAGGCTCAGAAAGGATTCACCTGTCTTCGGATGAAAGGAAGAAGTATACTGTCATTAACGTATGTTGCCGAACAATAGGCGAATGCTAGACTTGGCATGGAAGCAAAAGCGGGCTATTTGTGGCGTCTGCTTTTTAGTTATAGAATGATTGACAGACACATGCTTTGCAACCTTTCATTTACGTTTACACGATACATACGCTAGAGTACCAAAGATGAAATAGAAAACCAGGATAAAATTAAGGAAAGGGAGAACCTGTTTTGGGCCCTGAAATATATTTGCATTGATGATAATAAAAAATTACCATCGTTTCTATTTTTTCTGTTTGTACTGTAGATGTTTGTAACCGCTGTTGCTAACACTTCTCTAACCTCTTTTATTTTTATGATTGTAAATCTTTTACAGATACTGAAATCCATACTGTATTATGGAGAAAAGTTTAGTATTTCTTGTAGTCCTGAGATGAGTAGATTCCTGAGGGTAAGTCCTCACTGCAGTAAAACATGTCATGAACACACGTTGGAAACTTATCACATACATATCGCAAACAAGTTAAATAAAAGTCAGCGACTTATTGGTAGCAGTTCTGGCTAGTGCTTGATATAATTATCCTGAATTTGCCAAAGATTCTTTCTCCACCTACAGTTGTTGACTTATTTCCAACCTGCTTGTGATATGTATGAGACAAACATCTGATATGCATGGGACATGTATGGGATAAGGGGGAGGAAACCTTGTCAGACCCTCTTTATCCCAACCTTGGCTTCACACTCTTTCTGTTACAGTGACTGATTCGACTGACTCCCAGATGAGGCAGCCTGTTAATTAATAGCCTCAGTTGATACGGCAGTTGATCTGTCAGTCCATACCCACTGGCATCTGAAGAGGAATAAAATGGATAGTGGAGTCTGTTTACTTAATTCCATTTATTTATATATTCATTTTGCTTTTACATTTTATTATTTTTATTTATATATTCATTTTACTTTTACCATTTTATTCATTTTATTTATATACTCAATTTGCTATTTAATTTTTATCTTCGAAACCATTAGGAATTTGCATCACCCAAAATTTCCAGCCCGTCACGTATTAGTTGTAATTGCTATGTGATGAAATATAATGTGCATCCATGTATTATTTTACTCTACGGATAATAAACCCCCACACTGAGAGTTGCCGCCATTTAGCACGAAGCCAGTTTCTCTCACCACAGGTCCCAAAATCAAGCCCAGGAGCGTTAGGCAAAAATACGTGGTTTTACTAGTAATTAAGATAAAAGCTGAAACTTTGCACAAATGTCGAGATATGTGACATGAACAACCTATCAAAAGTCCCTTGGCCTCCCACGCTTGCGTTAGCCCCATATTGGAAAATGGCCATCAAATTGGAATTCGCTTAAAATTGAAATATCTCATAAAATAATGGTTTTATCAAAAACCTCGCTGAGTAAAAAAAGTTGTTCAGAACTTATTGTTTAGTAGAAATGAGTAGTTTCTTTTACAAAATTAAGGAATTTTATATGAAATAAGAATAAAAAATAGTGAAACTATTCCTATAATTTTATTTTCAAAAACAATTTCCACAGAGCTGGTGGTCTGAATGACCAAATGTTTCGAAACAAAAGTTACAGAAAAAATATCTTCTTTTCAAATATATAAAGAGTTTGTACATATCTAGAAAAATAAAGTATTATCAGTGTAAATAAATAGAAAATCAATATGGCAAATGGCTAGACAAACAAACAAATCAAACAGTACGTACCTTTTGTTTCTCTAATTAAAAGATTGCCTTACTTTGCTTTGAGAGTTCCACTCAATTACTGAACAGTAATGTCGCTTTATGCTTTGTTCCATTCTGTTTACTAATTCTAAAAAGTTGTTAAAAGTATTTAATTGAACTGATTAAATTATGTGTAAAAGATTGTAAATTTGAATTTAATGGTAAATTTTATCATAAAATTTTGGTAATGGCAATGGAAACCCTCTATCCCCAGTGTTAAAACTTATATAATAAATTTTTGAAAAGAAGATATTAAACAACATAATCCCAATGTAATGTAACAAATGTTGACGACATAATTTGTGTATGGCCAGGAACCAAGATGTAAAAAAACTTTTTGCTAAGTTAAATCAATTAGTACCATCAATTAAATTCAAATCATTTAATGGAAAATGATGGGTTCTAATCCTCATTACGAAGAAATAATAGTGGGTTTTAAATAAGTGTGTATAGAAAACCCAAATATTTCTTCCTATAGAAATGTTTCTATTCTGGACAAAGCAATAAGTTAAAAAGATAGAAATCATTATATATGTAATAAAACCTGAATAGTGTTTTCATCTATGTTTTTAAGAGCATTACATTATGTAGCCTGAATATATTGATGATGAAATAGATAAGATTAGGAATGCAGGCAAAAATTGAAATATCCTGATAGTGTATTAAATAGTGCATTTGAAGCGGCAAAAATTTATGTCAAAACCAGAAAAAGAACCTTGGAACACAAAAAATTTGCTTGTTCTGCCTTATAATAATAGTATGAAAGATATCCTCATCTTCTTAAGAATTTTAATGTCGACATTTAAGAACAATACAACAATGAAAAATGTACTTATCAAGAACTCCCATTATTAAAGGGTGTGTATATAAATTCCGTGTAAGTCTTGTGACAACTTTTATATTGGCCAAACTGGAAAGCACTGGATAAAGAATTGAACAATATAAGAAATGTGTGAGAATGCACAAGGGAACAGTGGTATATTTGTACATGTTAGTGAGAACAATCATGCTATCAACTGGGAAGGGGCAAAAGGATTGTATATTCTAATAATGCACTGAAAGGAACATCATTGAATCTAGCTTCATAAAGAAAGTTACAACCATAATATGAATATCAGTCAAGGGATGTATAAACTTGATCCTTTAATATCAAAAGAAATAAATTTGTAAATTGTTTAAACTTTAAGGTAAAGCAGTGAGATATATGAAAATAGGATTATCATATTTGTAAACACAGTACAAGGGTAGTAATGTTAATGAGTTTCCAAACTCCGCCTCCATGACACCTGTCAGGTGTGGATCTGAGGTGGGGTATGGTCTGTTTATCAGCAATGTCCCCTGACTTGATTTTTAGCCAAATGAGTTTTAAATCTTACTCCTATTCGACACCGGCCTGAAATATGGGATATGGACCTCTAACGGTTGTGTATGTTCGTCAAACTGTTCTTGTAGTATATATATTTGTGACTTCTCACACTCTGTATCATCCTTCGTCAATGGCTTGGAAATAAAGTCAGAAACCGGTCATACCTACACCCCGTTTCTTATTTTTAAAGAAGTGGTAACATGTGTGATAAATGAATCACGTAAAAGTGATAATAATCATATATATATATCATATATATATATATATATATATATATATATATATATATATATATATATATATATATATATATATATATATATATATATATATATATATATATATATATATATATATATATATGATATATAATATATGATGTAAATCCCACAGGAAAAAGACAGGCAGAAGTTCAAATGAGACACAAATATGAAGAAGGTTACAAAGTAAACAAAAAGAACAAGAATACCAGATGGTCAGTTGTCAAAGGGTAATATTAAACAGAAAGTTAATCCAGGATAATCCGGGATCGAGCTGTCACAAACTGAACCTAAGACCAAACAAAAAGAAATACTAAAGTTTAGGCTTACAAAATCCAAAACATGTATAACCTTGAATACCAGATGGTTAATTGCCAGGGGTTAAAAAGAAAAGGTTAATCCAAGGCAAATCCGGGATCACGCGGTCACAAACTAATCCAAATATATACTTAACCATAAGGCAAACGGAATCTTACCCATTCAAATTGCAGAAACATGTATAAAAATTAATATTAATTTTGCTGCTGAAGGTTTCATGGGCCGTGGCCGAGAGTTTCATATAGCATTATACGTTGTACAGAAAACTCTATTGTGCTGAAGAAAGTTTGGCGCATTTTTCACTTGTTTTTTAGTTAAGTTAAGTATACCTTAGTTTTACTAGACCACTGACCTGATTAACAGCTCTCTTAGGGCTGGCCCGAAGGATTAGACTTATTTAATGTGGCTAAGAACCATCTGGTTACTTAGCAACGGGACCTACAGCTTATTGTGGAATCCGGACCACATTATAGCGAAAAATTAATTTCTCTCACCAGAAATAAATTCCTCTAACTCTTCATTAGCCGGCCTGATTTAAATACTCCTGATTCCCTTCATCTACCCGTATTTAATCTTATGTATTCTAAATTCTTCTGTGCTCTTAATTTTGCAAGGTTCTTCTTCCTGTAAGGACTAGCATGGTATCTGGCCTGGATAAAAATCCTTTTAGATTCCTCAGTGACTTGCAAGCAAAGTGGTTTTATGCTTTGCTGTCTTTATTACCTATTGATAAACGCTAAACTTATAATTCCTCTCTCAGGCATGTACTGGTGCAGCCTATCCCTAGAAGTGACAGCTCTGATCATCCTGATTACCATCCTATTTTCTTATCCTCTAGTTAGGCCACTTTAAGAGATGGACACGCATAGCATCTGTCCAGGGGTCTCTGGACATTTCTCGAATACAGATTCATGGAACCTTTAATTTTTGTTTCCATCACAGATAGCATAGTCTCCTATTAAAGCTGGTAAAAGAAGACAGTATACAACCAAACTGTGAATGTTCCCCTAGTGTTTAGGCACAGTTTTCGTCTAAAACTAAATTTGTTTGTTTTAACAATACACCATGATTTTTATAGTGTTGAGAGTAAATACTATGCTTTACATCGCTGTTACAGTGATTTTTAACTATAATTACCTAAAAATTCTGACTATATGCCAGTTGTGCGCTGGTGTGGTTCATGAGTTAATCATCAACATTACTTATCAAATCTGTACTGTATGGTGGTTGTCCATAGAGTGTGATTAACAGTCACCCATTCCTTTTGGATCATCAATATAATATGGAACGATATGTTGGTAACATTTTTTCCTTTGCTGTTGTTTGGTCATGTCCATTGAATATTGAAGGATATCTTTTCGTCGAAATTGCCAACTTCAGAACATCTAGTAGAAGTTGAAATGAGGCCCTGATAGCCAAAATTTCTGCTAATTGTTGTTGGTGCAAATATTACTCTGCATTTTGCTTTTTCTTTGTTCTTTCATCTTAACCCATGATCGTGCCCGGGCTATCTCTTCTCTTATCCATGCATTTCCTGATGATTGCACTCTCCACATTTCTCCGTATTTAACAGCATTTAGTCTTTAAGTGCTATTGCCCTAACCTCATGCATTAATTCTAATCCAGTGATTTTCAATGCATGGGACCTCGTAACTTCATGCAATATTATTGCATAACCAGCAGTTAAATTACCTAGATCCCTTCTGTCCTGTTTTGGAGAGACTATTTCAGTCAAATGGCTATATCTGCCTTTGAAACAAATGAATGTACAGAAATTCCAAAACGATGCAAAATAATGAGTAAACAAAAAAAAATTTTCTCTGCTTTATCTTGTTTTTTTTTTTTTATCTAAAGGCATTTTTTTCCTGGGACGCTAGCATTCTGTGTAAATACTATTTATTTTGAATAAATATCATAATGAAACAAATTTGCAGACTTATTGCCTTATAGAAAATAAGTGGTTATCAGGTTAGTAGACCAACCGCGCTCTAACCGTAACTGAAAAACAATGGTGCACGTATTTAATTAGAATACATGTCTACAGAAAACTTCTAGATAATTGTTTAAGACAATGATCTGATACAATATATGTTTTGAGTTTCTGTCAGGGATTCAGAATTCTGTATATCTTTATTTACTCTGACCCTTCTCTTTCCTTTCCTCTTGACATTTTATATCCTTTCTTGCCTACCACTCTTCAACTAAACAGTTCCCATTAAAAGTTACCATAAAAGTAGTCTTATAGATAGTTTATGAAATATAGATTCAATCTGAAATATGGCTAAAAACATTTTCAGAGTTTCTTGTTATCATCATTTTATAAATACAATGTTTTAGTTAAATGATATTTCTATAACTACAAAGATATCTATAGATGAAAAAGCATCACCTTTATTGCTTCCTATCTCAATATCAATAGTGTAAAAATTAGAATTTCAAATTCAGTGTTAAGTAAAATCATTTTTATGGGTATCTTGTATATTTAGAATTGAAGATACCTTGATTGATATTTCAATGAATGATGATTCAAGAACCATAAGGAGTTACGAACATAATCAATTAAGATGATTACACATTCAAGCAAGAATTAATTTTCAGCTATTAAAAAAGCTTACAATATGTTAAAGTTCATTCAAATAAATGATAATTCCAAAAAAATAAAGAATTCTGAATATAGTTAATGAAAATGTAACAGAACTGTAGATACATTCATTATATTTTCCTTTCTCAAATCTGTTTCTTAATTAGGAGGTTTCCTATCTACATTCAAGGATTATGCAAACAATAATTCAACCTACCCTGAAGAACCTTAGGCAACGGGCGAGAAGAAATATAGCGAGTCTCGAAAGTCTTCATATTTGGAAGTGCAGGGATTGTTCTGTTCTTATCCATTAGTTATTCTCTTCCTTGTGGGTAGAAGTCGCTCGAGGTTTTGACAATCATT